>NW_027224924.1:0-71160 GCF_041296235.1 Equus asinus | reverse complement strand
AGCACGTGGTTCTGGCACGTCTGAGAGGTGTTCCGGCATGCCCGGCAGGTGATCCCAGAGAGTCCTCCAAGTGGTTCTGGCCCAGCCCGCAGGTGATTTTGGCGCGTCCGGCAGGTGGCTCCGGCATGCTCAGCAGGTTGTTCAGGCAGGTCCGGCAGGTGGTTCCGACGATTCGAGCAGGTGCTTCCGGCTAGCTCGGCAGGTGCTTTGGGCGTCTCCGTCACTTGATTTTGGCACATTTGAGAGGTGGGTCCAGCATTCCCAGCAGGTGATTCCAGAAAGTCGGCAAGCGGTTCTGGCATAGCCAGCAGGTGATTTTTGCGTGGTCCGGCAGGTGGGTCCTGCGAGTCGAGCAGGTGGTTCCTGCATGCTCGGCAGGTGGTTCAGGCGTGGTCCGACAGGCGGTTCCGTTGTGTCCAGTAGGTGTTTCCGGCGTGTCGCGCACATGGTAGTGGCACGTCTGAGAGGTGGTTCCGGCATGCCCCGCAGGTGATTCCGGAGTGTCCGGCAAGTGGTTCTGGCATAGCCGGCTGGTGATTTTGGCGTGGCCGCAGGTGGCTCCAGCGAGTCGAGCAGGTTGTTCCGGGCGTGCTCAGCAGGTGTTTCAGATGGGTCCGTCAGGTGGTTCCGGTCTGTCCAATAGGTGGTTCCGGCGTGTCCGGCACGTGCTTCCGCGAGGTCTGAGAGGTGGCTCCGGCATGCCCGGTGGTGATTCCGGAGTGTCCGGCAAGTCGTTCTGGCATAGCCGGCTGGTGATTTTGGCATGTCCAGCAGGTAAGATTTTTGGCATGTTCGTCAGGTGATTTTGACGTGTCCGGCGGGTGGTTCCGGGCAGTGGATCAGGTGGTTCCAGCGTTCTCGGCAGGTGATTCAGTTTGGTTCGGCAGGTGGTTCTGGTCTGTCCTGGAGGTGGTTCCGGCCTGTCCAGCACGTGGTTCTGGCACGTCTGAGAGGTGGTTCCGGCATGCCCGGCAGGTGGATCCCAGAGAGTCCTCCAAGTGGTTCTGGCCCAGCCCGCAGGTGATTTTGGCGCGTCCGGCAGGTGGCTCGCGCATGCTCAGCAGGTTGTTCAGGCAGGTCCGGCAGGTGGTTCCGACGATTCGAGCAGGTGCTTCCGGCTAGCTCGGCAGGTGCTTTGGGCGTCTCCGTCACTTGATTTTGGCACATTTGAGAGGTGGGTCCAGCATTCCCAGCAGGTGATTCCAGAAAGTCCGGCAAGCGGTTCTGCATAGCCAGCAGGTGATTTTTGCGTGTCCGGGCAGGTGGGTCCTGCGAGTCGAGCAGGTGGTTCCTGGCATGCTCGGCAGGTGGTTCAGGCGTGTCCGACAGGCGGTTCCGTTGTGTCCAGTAGGTGTTTCCGGCGTGTCCGGCACATGGTAGTGGCACGTCTGAGAGGTGGTTCCGGCATGCCCCGCAGGTGATTCCGGAGTGTCCGGCAAGTGGTTCTGGCATAGCCGGCTGGTGATTTTGGCGTGGCCCGCAGGTGGCTCCAGCGAGTCGAGCAGGTTGTTCCGGCGTGCTCAGCAGGTGTTTCAGATGGGTCCGTCAGGTGGTTCCGGTCTGTCCAATAGGTGGTTCCGGCGTGTCCGGCACGTGCTTCCGGCGAGTCTGAGAGGTGGCTCCGGCATGCCCGGTGGGTGATTCCGGAGTGTCCGGCAAGTCGTTCTGGCATAGCCGGCTGGTGATTTTGGCATGTCCAGCAGGTAAGATTTTGGCATGTCCGTCAGGTGATTTTGACGTGTCCGGCGGGTGGTTCCGGGCAGTGGATCAGGTGGTTCCAGCGTTCTCGGCAGGTGATTCAGTTTGGTTCGGCAGGTGGTTCTGGTCTGTCCTGGAGGTGGTTCCGGCCTGTCCAGCACGTGGTTCTGGCACGTCTGAGAGGTGGTTCCGGCATGCCCGGCAGGTGATCCCAGAGAGTCCTCCAAGTGGTTCTGGCCCAGCCCGCAGGTGATTTTGGCGCGTCCGGCAGGTGGCTCCGGCATGCTCAGCAGGTTGTTCAGGCAGGTCCGGCAGGTGGTTCCGACGATTCGAGCAGGTGCTTCCGGCTAGCTCGGCAGGTGCTTTGGGCGTCTCCGTCACTTGATTTTGGCACATTTGAGAGGTGGGTCCAGCATTCCCAGCAGGTGATTCCAGAAAGTCCGGCAAGCGGTTCTGGCATAGCCAGCAGGTGATTTTTGCGTGTCCGGCAGGTGGGTCCTGCGAGTCGAGCAGGTGGTTCCTGCATGCTCGGCAGGTGGTTCAGGCGTGTCCGACAGGCGGTTCCGTTGTGTCCAGTAGGTGTTTCCGGCGTGTCCGGCACATGGTAGTGGCACGTCTGAGAGGTGGTTCCGGCATGCCCCGCAGGTGATTCCGGAGTGTCCGGCAAGTGGTTCTGGCATAGCCGGCTGGTGATTTTGGCGTGGCCCGCAGGTGGCTCCAGCGAGTCGAGCAGGTTGTTCCGGCGTGCTCAGCAGGTGTTTCAGATGGGTCCGTCAGGTGGTTCCGGTCTGTCCAATAGGTGGTTCCGGCGTGTCCGGCACGTGCTTCCGGCGAGTCTGAGAGGTGGCTCCGGCATGCCCGGTGGGTGATTCCGGAGTGTCCGGCAAGTCGTTCTGGCATAGCCGGCTGGTGATTTTGGCATGTCCAGCAGGTAAGATTTTGGCATGTCCGTCAGGTGATTTTGACGTGTCCGGCGGGTGGTTCCGGGCAGTGGATCAGGTGGTTCCAGCGTTCTCGGCAGGTGATTCAGTTTGGTTCGGCAGGTGGTTCTGGTCTGTCCTGGAGGTGGTTCCGGCCTGTCCAGCACGTGGTTCTGGCACGTCTGAGAGGTGGTTCCGGCATGCCCGGCAGGTGATCCCAGAGAGTCCTCCAAGTGGTTCTGGCCCAGCCCGCAGGTGATTTTGGCGCGTCCGGCAGGTGGCTCCGGCATGCTCAGCAGGTTGTTCAGGCAGGTCCGGCAGGTGGTTCCGACGATTCGAGCAGGTGCTTCCGGCTAGCTCGGCAGGTGCTTTGGGCGTCTCCGTCACTTGATTTTGGCACATTTGAGAGGTGGGTCCAGCATTCCCAGCAGGTGATTCCAGAAAGTCCGGCAAGCGGTTCTGGCATAGCCAGCAGGTGATTTTTGCGTGTCCGGCAGGTGGGTCCTGCGAGTCGAGCAGGTGGTTCCTGCATGCTCGGCAGGTGGTTCAGGCGTGTCCGACAGGCGGTTCCGTTGTGTCCAGTAGGTGTTTCCGGCGTGTCCGGCACATGGTAGTGGCACGTCTGAGAGGTGGTTCCGGCATGCCCCGCAGGTGATTCCGGAGTGTCCGGCAAGTGGTTCTGGCATAGCCGGCTGGTGATTTTGGCGTGGCCCGCAGGTGGCTCCAGCGAGTCGAGCAGGTTGTTCCGGCGTGCTCAGCAGGTGTTTCAGATGGGTCCGTCAGGTGGTTCCGGTCTGTCCAATAGGTGGTTCCGGCGTGTCCGGCACGTGCTTCCGGCGAGTCTGAGAGGTGGCTCCGGCATGCCCGGTGGGTGATTCCGGAGTGTCCGGCAAGTCGTTCTGGCATAGCCGGCTGGTGATTTTGGCATGTCCAGCAGGTAAGATTTTGGCATGTCCGTCAGGTGATTTTGACGTGTCCGGCGGGTGGTTCCGGGCAGTGGATCAGGTGGTTCCAGCGTTCTCGGCAGGTGATTCAGTTTGGTTCGGCAGGTGGTTCTGGTCTGTCCTGGAGGTGGTTCCGGCCTGTCCAGCACGTGGTTCTGGCACGTCTGAGAGGTGGTTCCGGCATGCCCGGCAGGTGATCCCAGAGAGTCCTCCAAGTGGTTCTGGCCCAGCCCGCAGGTGATTTTGGCGCGTCCGGCAGGTGGCTCCGGCATGCTCAGCAGGTTGTTCAGGCAGGTCCGGCAGGTGGTTCCGACGATTCGAGCAGGTGCTTCCGGCTAGCTCGGCAGGTGCTTTGGGCGTCTCCGTCACTTGATTTTGGCACATTTGAGAGGTGGGTCCAGCATTCCCAGCAGGTGATTCCAGAAAGTCCGGCAAGCGGTTCTGGCATAGCCAGCAGGTGATTTTTGCGTGTCCGGCAGGTGGGTCCTGCGAGTCGAGCAGGTGGTTCCTGCATGCTCGGCAGGTGGTTCAGGCGTGTCCGACAGGCGGTTCCGTTGTGTCCAGTAGGTGTTTCCGGCGTGTCCGGCACATGGTAGTGGCACGTCTGAGAGGTGGTTCCGGCATGCCCCGCAGGTGATTCCGGAGTGTCCGGCAAGTGGTTCTGGCATAGCCGGCTGGTGATTTTGGCGTGGCCCGCAGGTGGCTCCAGCGAGTCGAGCAGGTTGTTCCGGCGTGCTCAGCAGGTGTTTCAGATGGGTCCGTCAGGTGGTTCCGGTCTGTCCAATAGGTGGTTCCGGCGTGTCCGGCACGTGCTTCCGGCGAGTCTGAGAGGTGGCTCCGGCATGCCCGGTGGGTGATTCCGGAGTGTCCGGCAAGTCGTTCTGGCATAGCCGGCTGGTGATTTTGGCATGTCCAGCAGGTAAGATTTTGGCATGTCCGTCAGGTGATTTTGACGTGTCCGGCGGGTGGTTCCGGGCAGTGGATCAGGTGGTTCCAGCGTTCTCGGCAGGTGATTCAGTTTGGTTCGGCAGGTGGTTCTGGTCTGTCCTGGAGGTGGTTCCGGCCTGTCCAGCACGTGGTTCTGGCACGTCTGAGAGGTGGTTCCGGCATGCCCGGCAGGTGATCCCAGAGAGTCCTCCAAGTGGTTCTGGCCCAGCCCGCAGGTGATTTTGGCGCGTCCGGCAGGTGGCTCCGGCATGCTCAGCAGGTTGTTCAGGCAGGTCCGGCAGGTGGTTCCGACGATTCGAGCAGGTGCTTCCGGCTAGCTCGGCAGGTGCTTTGGGCGTCTCCGTCACTTGATTTTGGCACATTTGAGAGGTGGGTCCAGCATTCCCAGCAGGTGATTCCAGAAAGTCCGGCAAGCGGTTCTGGCATAGCCAGCAGGTGATTTTTGCGTGTCCGGCAGGTGGGTCCTGCGAGTCGAGCAGGTGGTTCCTGCATGCTCGGCAGGTGGTTCAGGCGTGTCCGACAGGCGGTTCCGTTGTGTCCAGTAGGTGTTTCCGGCGTGTCCGGCACATGGTAGTGGCACGTCTGAGAGGTGGTTCCGGCATGCCCCGCAGGTGATTCCGGAGTGTCCGGCAAGTGGTTCTGGCATAGCCGGCTGGTGATTTTGGCGTGGCCCGCAGGTGGCTCCAGCGAGTCGAGCAGGTTGTTCCGGCGTGCTCAGCAGGTGTTTCAGATGGGTCCGTCAGGTGGTTCCGGTCTGTCCAATAGGTGGTTCCGGCGTGTCCGGCACGTGCTTCCGGCGAGTCTGAGAGGTGGCTCCGGCATGCCCGGTGGGTGATTCCGGAGTGTCCGGCAAGTCGTTCTGGCATAGCCGGCTGGTGATTTTGGCATGTCCAGCAGGTAAGATTTTGGCATGTCCGTCAGGTGATTTTGACGTGTCCGGCGGGTGGTTCCGGGCAGTGGATCAGGTGGTTCCAGCGTTCTCGGCAGGTGATTCAGTTTGGTTCGGCAGGTGGTTCTGGTCTGTCCTGGAGGTGGTTCCGGCCTGTCCAGCACGTGGTTCTGGCACGTCTGAGAGGTGGTTCCGGCATGCCCGGCAGGTGATCCCAGAGAGTCCTCCAAGTGGTTCTGGCCCAGCCCGCAGGTGATTTTGGCGCGTCCGGCAGGTGGCTCCGGCATGCTCAGCAGGTTGTTCAGGCAGGTCCGGCAGGTGGTTCCGACGATTCGAGCAGGTGCTTCCGGCTAGCTCGGCAGGTGCTTTGGGCGTCTCCGTCACTTGATTTTGGCACATTTGAGAGGTGGGTCCAGCATTCCCAGCAGGTGATTCCAGAAAGTCCGGCAAGCGGTTCTGGCATAGCCAGCAGGTGATTTTTGCGTGTCCGGCAGGTGGGTCCTGCGAGTCGAGCAGGTGGTTCCTGCATGCTCGGCAGGTGGTTCAGGCGTGTCCGACAGGCGGTTCCGTTGTGTCCAGTAGGTGTTTCCGGCGTGTCCGGCACATGGTAGTGGCACGTCTGAGAGGTGGTTCCGGCATGCCCCGCAGGTGATTCCGGAGTGTCCGGCAAGTGGTTCTGGCATAGCCGGCTGGTGATTTTGGCGTGGCCCGCAGGTGGCTCCAGCGAGTCGAGCAGGTTGTTCCGGCGTGCTCAGCAGGTGTTTCAGATGGGTCCGTCAGGTGGTTCCGGTCTGTCCAATAGGTGGTTCCGGCGTGTCCGGCACGTGCTTCCGGCGAGTCTGAGAGGTGGCTCCGGCATGCCCGGTGGGTGATTCCGGAGTGTCCGGCAAGTCGTTCTGGCATAGCCGGCTGGTGATTTTGGCATGTCCAGCAGGTAAGATTTTGGCATGTCCGTCAGGTGATTTTGACGTGTCCGGCGGGTGGTTCCGGGCAGTGGATCAGGTGGTTCCAGCGTTCTCGGCAGGTGATTCAGTTTGGTTCGGCAGGTGGTTCTGGTCTGTCCTGGAGGTGGTTCCGGCCTGTCCAGCACGTGGTTCTGGCACGTCTGAGAGGTGGTTCCGGCATGCCCGGCAGGTGATCCCAGAGAGTCCTCCAAGTGGTTCTGGCCCAGCCCGCAGGTGATTTTGGCGCGTCCGGCAGGTGGCTCCGGCATGCTCAGCAGGTTGTTCAGGCAGGTCCGGCAGGTGGTTCCGACGATTCGAGCAGGTGCTTCCGGCTAGCTCGGCAGGTGCTTTGGGCGTCTCCGTCACTTGATTTTGGCACATTTGAGAGGTGGGTCCAGCATTCCCAGCAGGTGATTCCAGAAAGTCCGGCAAGCGGTTCTGGCATAGCCAGCAGGTGATTTTTGCGTGTCCGGCAGGTGGGTCCTGCGAGTCGAGCAGGTGGTTCCTGCATGCTCGGCAGGTGGTTCAGGCGTGTCCGACAGGCGGTTCCGTTGTGTCCAGTAGGTGTTTCCGGCGTGTCCGGCACATGGTAGTGGCACGTCTGAGAGGTGGTTCCGGCATGCCCCGCAGGTGATTCCGGAGTGTCCGGCAAGTGGTTCTGGCATAGCCGGCTGGTGATTTTGGCGTGGCCCGCAGGTGGCTCCAGCGAGTCGAGCAGGTTGTTCCGGCGTGCTCAGCAGGTGTTTCAGATGGGTCCGTCAGGTGGTTCCGGTCTGTCCAATAGGTGGTTCCGGCGTGTCCGGCACGTGCTTCCGGCGAGTCTGAGAGGTGGCTCCGGCATGCCCGGTGGGTGATTCCGGAGTGTCCGGCAAGTCGTTCTGGCATAGCCGGCTGGTGATTTTGGCATGTCCAGCAGGTAAGATTTTGGCATGTCCGTCAGGTGATTTTGACGTGTCCGGCGGGTGGTTCCGGGCAGTGGATCAGGTGGTTCCAGCGTTCTCGGCAGGTGATTCAGTTTGGTTCGGCAGGTGGTTCTGGTCTGTCCTGGAGGTGGTTCCGGCCTGTCCAGCACGTGGTTCTGGCACGTCTGAGAGGTGGTTCCGGCATGCCCGGCAGGTGATCCCAGAGAGTCCTCCAAGTGGTTCTGGCCCAGCCCGCAGGTGATTTTGGCGCGTCCGGCAGGTGGCTCCGGCATGCTCAGCAGGTTGTTCAGGCAGGTCCGGCAGGTGGTTCCGACGATTCGAGCAGGTGCTTCCGGCTAGCTCGGCAGGTGCTTTGGGCGTCTCCGTCACTTGATTTTGGCACATTTGAGAGGTGGGTCCAGCATTCCCAGCAGGTGATTCCAGAAAGTCCGGCAAGCGGTTCTGGCATAGCCAGCAGGTGATTTTTGCGTGTCCGGCAGGTGGGTCCTGCGAGTCGAGCAGGTGGTTCCTGCATGCTCGGCAGGTGGTTCAGGCGTGTCCGACAGGCGGTTCCGTTGTGTCCAGTAGGTGTTTCCGGCGTGTCCGGCACATGGTAGTGGCACGTCTGAGAGGTGGTTCCGGCATGCCCCGCAGGTGATTCCGGAGTGTCCGGCAAGTGGTTCTGGCATAGCCGGCTGGTGATTTTGGCGTGGCCCGCAGGTGGCTCCAGCGAGTCGAGCAGGTTGTTCCGGCGTGCTCAGCAGGTGTTTCAGATGGGTCCGTCAGGTGGTTCCGGTCTGTCCAATAGGTGGTTCCGGCGTGTCCGGCACGTGCTTCCGGCGAGTCTGAGAGGTGGCTCCGGCATGCCCGGTGGGTGATTCCGGAGTGTCCGGCAAGTCGTTCTGGCATAGCCGGCTGGTGATTTTGGCATGTCCAGCAGGTAAGATTTTGGCATGTCCGTCAGGTGATTTTGACGTGTCCGGCGGGTGGTTCCGGGCAGTGGATCAGGTGGTTCCAGCGTTCTCGGCAGGTGATTCAGTTTGGTTCGGCAGGTGGTTCTGGTCTGTCCTGGAGGTGGTTCCGGCCTGTCCAGCACGTGGTTCTGGCACGTCTGAGAGGTGGTTCCGGCATGCCCGGCAGGTGATCCCAGAGAGTCCTCCAAGTGGTTCTGGCCCAGCCCGCAGGTGATTTTGGCGCGTCCGGCAGGTGGCTCCGGCATGCTCAGCAGGTTGTTCAGGCAGGTCCGGCAGGTGGTTCCGACGATTCGAGCAGGTGCTTCCGGCTAGCTCGGCAGGTGCTTTGGGCGTCTCCGTCACTTGATTTTGGCACATTTGAGAGGTGGGTCCAGCATTCCCAGCAGGTGATTCCAGAAAGTCCGGCAAGCGGTTCTGGCATAGCCAGCAGGTGATTTTTGCGTGTCCGGCAGGTGGGTCCTGCGAGTCGAGCAGGTGGTTCCTGCATGCTCGGCAGGTGGTTCAGGCGTGTCCGACAGGCGGTTCCGTTGTGTCCAGTAGGTGTTTCCGGCGTGTCCGGCACATGGTAGTGGCACGTCTGAGAGGTGGTTCCGGCATGCCCCGCAGGTGATTCCGGAGTGTCCGGCAAGTGGTTCTGGCATAGCCGGCTGGTGATTTTGGCGTGGCCCGCAGGTGGCTCCAGCGAGTCGAGCAGGTTGTTCCGGCGTGCTCAGCAGGTGTTTCAGATGGGTCCGTCAGGTGGTTCCGGTCTGTCCAATAGGTGGTTCCGGCGTGTCCGGCACGTGCTTCCGGCGAGTCTGAGAGGTGGCTCCGGCATGCCCGGTGGGTGATTCCGGAGTGTCCGGCAAGTCGTTCTGGCATAGCCGGCTGGTGATTTTGGCATGTCCAGCAGGTAAGATTTTGGCATGTCCGTCAGGTGATTTTGACGTGTCCGGCGGGTGGTTCCGGGCAGTGGATCAGGTGGTTCCAGCGTTCTCGGCAGGTGATTCAGTTTGGTTCGGCAGGTGGTTCTGGTCTGTCCTGGAGGTGGTTCCGGCCTGTCCAGCACGTGGTTCTGGCACGTCTGAGAGGTGGTTCCGGCATGCCCGGCAGGTGATCCCAGAGAGTCCTCCAAGTGGTTCTGGCCCAGCCCGCAGGTGATTTTGGCGCGTCCGGCAGGTGGCTCCGGCATGCTCAGCAGGTTGTTCAGGCAGGTCCGGCAGGTGGTTCCGACGATTCGAGCAGGTGCTTCCGGCTAGCTCGGCAGGTGCTTTGGGCGTCTCCGTCACTTGATTTTGGCACATTTGAGAGGTGGGTCCAGCATTCCCAGCAGGTGATTCCAGAAAGTCCGGCAAGCGGTTCTGGCATAGCCAGCAGGTGATTTTTGCGTGTCCGGCAGGTGGGTCCTGCGAGTCGAGCAGGTGGTTCCTGCATGCTCGGCAGGTGGTTCAGGCGTGTCCGACAGGCGGTTCCGTTGTGTCCAGTAGGTGTTTCCGGCGTGTCCGGCACATGGTAGTGGCACGTCTGAGAGGTGGTTCCGGCATGCCCCGCAGGTGATTCCGGAGTGTCCGGCAAGTGGTTCTGGCATAGCCGGCTGGTGATTTTGGCGTGGCCCGCAGGTGGCTCCAGCGAGTCGAGCAGGTTGTTCCGGCGTGCTCAGCAGGTGTTTCAGATGGGTCCGTCAGGTGGTTCCGGTCTGTCCAATAGGTGGTTCCGGCGTGTCCGGCACGTGCTTCCGGCGAGTCTGAGAGGTGGCTCCGGCATGCCCGGTGGGTGATTCCGGAGTGTCCGGCAAGTCGTTCTGGCATAGCCGGCTGGTGATTTTGGCATGTCCAGCAGGTAAGATTTTGGCATGTCCGTCAGGTGATTTTGACGTGTCCGGCGGGTGGTTCCGGGCAGTGGATCAGGTGGTTCCAGCGTTCTCGGCAGGTGATTCAGTTTGGTTCGGCAGGTGGTTCTGGTCTGTCCTGGAGGTGGTTCCGGCCTGTCCAGCACGTGGTTCTGGCACGTCTGAGAGGTGGTTCCGGCATGCCCGGCAGGTGATCCCAGAGAGTCCTCCAAGTGGTTCTGGCCCAGCCCGCAGGTGATTTTGGCGCGTCCGGCAGGTGGCTCCGGCATGCTCAGCAGGTTGTTCAGGCAGGTCCGGCAGGTGGTTCCGACGATTCGAGCAGGTGCTTCCGGCTAGCTCGGCAGGTGCTTTGGGCGTCTCCGTCACTTGATTTTGGCACATTTGAGAGGTGGGTCCAGCATTCCCAGCAGGTGATTCCAGAAAGTCCGGCAAGCGGTTCTGGCATAGCCAGCAGGTGATTTTTGCGTGTCCGGCAGGTGGGTCCTGCGAGTCGAGCAGGTGGTTCCTGCATGCTCGGCAGGTGGTTCAGGCGTGTCCGACAGGCGGTTCCGTTGTGTCCAGTAGGTGTTTCCGGCGTGTCCGGCACATGGTAGTGGCACGTCTGAGAGGTGGTTCCGGCATGCCCCGCAGGTGATTCCGGAGTGTCCGGCAAGTGGTTCTGGCATAGCCGGCTGGTGATTTTGGCGTGGCCCGCAGGTGGCTCCAGCGAGTCGAGCAGGTTGTTCCGGCGTGCTCAGCAGGTGTTTCAGATGGGTCCGTCAGGTGGTTCCGGTCTGTCCAATAGGTGGTTCCGGCGTGTCCGGCACGTGCTTCCGGCGAGTCTGAGAGGTGGCTCCGGCATGCCCGGTGGGTGATTCCGGAGTGTCCGGCAAGTCGTTCTGGCATAGCCGGCTGGTGATTTTGGCATGTCCAGCAGGTAAGATTTTGGCATGTCCGTCAGGTGATTTTGACGTGTCCGGCGGGTGGTTCCGGGCAGTGGATCAGGTGGTTCCAGCGTTCTCGGCAGGTGATTCAGTTTGGTTCGGCAGGTGGTTCTGGTCTGTCCTGGAGGTGGTTCCGGCCTGTCCAGCACGTGGTTCTGGCACGTCTGAGAGGTGGTTCCGGCATGCCCGGCAGGTGATCCCAGAGAGTCCTCCAAGTGGTTCTGGCCCAGCCCGCAGGTGATTTTGGCGCGTCCGGCAGGTGGCTCCGGCATGCTCAGCAGGTTGTTCAGGCAGGTCCGGCAGGTGGTTCCGACGATTCGAGCAGGTGCTTCCGGCTAGCTCGGCAGGTGCTTTGGGCGTCTCCGTCACTTGATTTTGGCACATTTGAGAGGTGGGTCCAGCATTCCCAGCAGGTGATTCCAGAAAGTCCGGCAAGCGGTTCTGGCATAGCCAGCAGGTGATTTTTGCGTGTCCGGCAGGTGGGTCCTGCGAGTCGAGCAGGTGGTTCCTGCATGCTCGGCAGGTGGTTCAGGCGTGTCCGACAGGCGGTTCCGTTGTGTCCAGTAGGTGTTTCCGGCGTGTCCGGCACATGGTAGTGGCACGTCTGAGAGGTGGTTCCGGCATGCCCCGCAGGTGATTCCGGAGTGTCCGGCAAGTGGTTCTGGCATAGCCGGCTGGTGATTTTGGCGTGGCCCGCAGGTGGCTCCAGCGAGTCGAGCAGGTTGTTCCGGCGTGCTCAGCAGGTGTTTCAGATGGGTCCGTCAGGTGGTTCCGGTCTGTCCAATAGGTGGTTCCGGCGTGTCCGGCACGTGCTTCCGGCGAGTCTGAGAGGTGGCTCCGGCATGCCCGGTGGGTGATTCCGGAGTGTCCGGCAAGTCGTTCTGGCATAGCCGGCTGGTGATTTTGGCATGTCCAGCAGGTAAGATTTTGGCATGTCCGTCAGGTGATTTTGACGTGTCCGGCGGGTGGTTCCGGGCAGTGGATCAGGTGGTTCCAGCGTTCTCGGCAGGTGATTCAGTTTGGTTCGGCAGGTGGTTCTGGTCTGTCCTGGAGGTGGTTCCGGCCTGTCCAGCACGTGGTTCTGGCACGTCTGAGAGGTGGTTCCGGCATGCCCGGCAGGTGATCCCAGAGAGTCCTCCAAGTGGTTCTGGCCCAGCCCGCAGGTGATTTTGGCGCGTCCGGCAGGTGGCTCCGGCATGCTCAGCAGGTTGTTCAGGCAGGTCCGGCAGGTGGTTCCGACGATTCGAGCAGGTGCTTCCGGCTAGCTCGGCAGGTGCTTTGGGCGTCTCCGTCACTTGATTTTGGCACATTTGAGAGGTGGGTCCAGCATTCCCAGCAGGTGATTCCAGAAAGTCCGGCAAGCGGTTCTGGCATAGCCAGCAGGTGATTTTTGCGTGTCCGGCAGGTGGGTCCTGCGAGTCGAGCAGGTGGTTCCTGCATGCTCGGCAGGTGGTTCAGGCGTGTCCGACAGGCGGTTCCGTTGTGTCCAGTAGGTGTTTCCGGCGTGTCCGGCACATGGTAGTGGCACGTCTGAGAGGTGGTTCCGGCATGCCCCGCAGGTGATTCCGGAGTGTCCGGCAAGTGGTTCTGGCATAGCCGGCTGGTGATTTTGGCGTGGCCCGCAGGTGGCTCCAGCGAGTCGAGCAGGTTGTTCCGGCGTGCTCAGCAGGTGTTTCAGATGGGTCCGTCAGGTGGTTCCGGTCTGTCCAATAGGTGGTTCCGGCGTGTCCGGCACGTGCTTCCGGCGAGTCTGAGAGGTGGCTCCGGCATGCCCGGTGGGTGATTCCGGAGTGTCCGGCAAGTCGTTCTGGCATAGCCGGCTGGTGATTTTGGCATGTCCAGCAGGTAAGATTTTGGCATGTCCGTCAGGTGATTTTGACGTGTCCGGCGGGTGGTTCCGGGCAGTGGATCAGGTGGTTCCAGCGTTCTCGGCAGGTGATTCAGTTTGGTTCGGCAGGTGGTTCTGGTCTGTCCTGGAGGTGGTTCCGGCCTGTCCAGCACGTGGTTCTGGCACGTCTGAGAGGTGGTTCCGGCATGCCCGGCAGGTGATCCCAGAGAGTCCTCCAAGTGGTTCTGGCCCAGCCCGCAGGTGATTTTGGCGCGTCCGGCAGGTGGCTCCGGCATGCTCAGCAGGTTGTTCAGGCAGGTCCGGCAGGTGGTTCCGACGATTCGAGCAGGTGCTTCCGGCTAGCTCGGCAGGTGCTTTGGGCGTCTCCGTCACTTGATTTTGGCACATTTGAGAGGTGGGTCCAGCATTCCCAGCAGGTGATTCCAGAAAGTCCGGCAAGCGGTTCTGGCATAGCCAGCAGGTGATTTTTGCGTGTCCGGCAGGTGGGTCCTGCGAGTCGAGCAGGTGGTTCCTGCGAGTCGAGCAGGTGGTTCCTGCATGCTCGGCAGGTGGTTCAGGCGTGTCCGACAGGCGGTTCCGTTGTGTCCAGTAGGTGTTTCCGGCGTGTCCGGCACATGGTAGTGGCACGTCTGAGAGGTGGTTCCGGCATGCCCCGCAGGTGATTCCGGAGTGTCCGGCAAGTGGTTCTGGCATAGCCGGCTGGTGATTTTGGCGTGGCCCGCAGGTGGCTCCAGCGAGTCGAGCAGGTTGTTCCGGCGTGCTCAGCAGGTGTTTCAGATGGGTCCGTCAGGTGGTTCCGGTCTGTCCAATAGGTGGTTCCGGCGTGTCCGGCACGTGCTTCCGGCGAGTCTGAGAGGTGGCTCCGGCATGCCCGGTGGGTGATTCCGGAGTGTCCGGCAAGTCGTTCTGGCATAGCCGGCTGGTGATTTTGGCATGTCCAGCAGGTAAGATTTTGGCATGTCCGTCAGGTGATTTTGACGTGTCCGGCGGGTGGTTCCGGGCAGTGGATCAGGTGGTTCCAGCGTTCTCGGCAGGTGATTCAGTTTGGTTCGGCAGGTGGTTCTGGTCTGTCCTGGAGGTGGTTCCGGCCTGTCCAGCACGTGGTTCTGGCACGTCTGAGAGGTGGTTCCGGCATGCCCGGCAGGTGATCCCAGAGAGTCCTCCAAGTGGTTCTGGCCCAGCCCGCAGGTGATTTTGGCGCGTCCGGCAGGTGGCTCCGGCATGCTCAGCAGGTTGTTCAGGCAGGTCCGGCAGGTGGTTCCGACGATTCGAGCAGGTGCTTCCGGCTAGCTCGGCAGGTGCTTTGGGCGTCTCCGTCACTTGATTTTGGCACATTTGAGAGGTGGGTCCAGCATTCCCAGCAGGTGATTCCAGAAAGTCCGGCAAGCGGTTCTGGCATAGCCAGCAGGTGATTTTTGCGTGTCCGGCAGGTGGGTCCTGCGAGTCGAGCAGGTGGTTCCTGCATGCTCAGCAGGTGGTTCAGGCGTGTCCGACAGGCGGTTCCGTTGTGTCCAGTAGGTGTTTCCGGCGTGTCCGGCACATGGTAGTGGCACGTCTGAGAGGTGGTTCCGGCATGCCCCGCAGGTGATTCCGGAGTGTCCGGCAAGTGGTTCTGGCATAGCCGGCTGGTGATTTTGGCGTGGCCCGCAGGTGGCTCCAGCGAGTCGAGCAGGTTGTTCCGGCGTGCTCAGCAGGTGTTTCAGATGGGTCCGTCAGGTGGTTCCGGTCTGTCCAATAGGTGGTTCCGGCGTGTCCGGCACGTGCTTCCGGCGAGTCTGAGAGGTGGCTCCGGCATGCCCGGTGGGTGATTCCGGAGTGTCCGGCAAGTCGTTCTGGCATAGCCGGCTGGTGATTTTGGCATGTCCAGCAGGTAAGATTTTGGCATGTCCGTCAGGTGATTTTGACGTGTCCGGCGGGTGGTTCCGGGCAGTGGATCAGGTGGTTCCAGCGTTCTCGGCAGGTGATTCAGTTTGGTTCGGCAGGTGGTTCTGGTCTGTCCTGGAGGTGGTTCCGGCCTGTCCAGCACGTGGTTCTGGCACGTCTGAGAGGTGGTTCCGGCATGCCCGGCAGGTGATCCCAGAGAGTCCTCCAAGTGGTTCTGGCCCAGCCCGCAGGTGATTTTGGCGCGTCCGGCAGGTGGCTCCGGCATGCTCAGCAGGTTGTTCAGGCAGGTCCGGCAGGTGGTTCCGACGATTCGAGCAGGTGCTTCCGGCTAGCTCGGCAGGTGCTTTGGGCGTCTCCGTCACTTGATTTTGGCACATTTGAGAGGTGGGTCCAGCATTCCCAGCAGGTGATTCCAGAAAGTCCGGCAAGCGGTTCTGGCATAGCCAGCAGGTGATTTTTGCGTGTCCGGCAGGTGGGTCCTGCGAGTCGAGCAGGTGGTTCCTGCATGCTCGGCAGGTGGTTCAGGCGTGTCCGACAGGCGGTTCCGTTGTGTCCAGTAGGTGTTTCCGGCGTGTCCGGCACATGGTAGTGGCACGTCTGAGAGGTGGTTCCGGCATGCCCCGCAGGTGATTCCGGAGTGTCCGGCAAGTGGTTCTGGCATAGCCGGCTGGTGATTTTGGCGTGGCCCGCAGGTGGCTCCAGCGAGTCGAGCAGGTTGTTCCGGCGTGCTCAGCAGGTGTTTCAGATGGGTCCGTCAGGTGGTTCCGGTCTGTCCAATAGGTGGTTCCGGCGTGTCCGGCACGTGCTTCCGGCGAGTCTGAGAGGTGGCTCCGGCATGCCCGGTGGGTGATTCCGGAGTGTCCGGCAAGTCGTTCTGGCATAGCCGGCTGGTGATTTTGGCATGTCCAGCAGGTAAGATTTTGGCATGTCCGTCAGGTGATTTTGACGTGTCCGGCGGGTGGTTCCGGGCAGTGGATCAGGTGGTTCCAGCGTTCTCGGCAGGTGATTCAGTTTGGTTCGGCAGGTGGTTCTGGTCTGTCCTGGAGGTGGTTCCGGCCTGTCCAGCACGTGGTTCTGGCACGTCTGAGAGGTGGTTCCGGCATGCCCGGCAGGTGATCCCAGAGAGTCCTCCAAGTGGTTCTGGCCCAGCCCGCAGGTGATTTTGGCGCGTCCGGCAGGTGGCTCCGGCATGCTCAGCAGGTTGTTCAGGCAGGTCCGGCAGGTGGTTCCGACGATTCGAGCAGGTGCTTCCGGCTAGCTCGGCAGGTGCTTTGGGCGTCTCCGTCACTTGATTTTGGCACATTTGAGAGGTGGGTCCAGCATTCCCAGCAGGTGATTCCAGAAAGTCCGGCAAGCGGTTCTGGCATAGCCAGCAGGTGATTTTTGCGTGTCCGGCAGGTGGGTCCTGCGAGTCGAGCAGGTGGTTCCTGCATGCTCGGCAGGTGGTTCAGGCGTGTCCGACAGGCGGTTCCGTTGTGTCCAGTAGGTGTTTCCGGCGTGTCCGGCACATGGTAGTGGCACGTCTGAGAGGTGGTTCCGGCATGCCCCGCAGGTGATTCCGGAGTGTCCGGCAAGTGGTTCTGGCATAGCCGGCTGGTGATTTTGGCGTGGCCCGCAGGTGGCTCCAGCGAGTCGAGCAGGTTGTTCCGGCGTGCTCAGCAGGTGTTTCAGATGGGTCCGTCAGGTGGTTCCGGTCTGTCCAATAGGTGGTTCCGGCGTGTCCGGCACGTGCTTCCGGCGAGTCTGAGAGGTGGCTCCGGCATGCCCGGTGGGTGATTCCGGAGTGTCCGGCAAGTCGTTCTGGCATAGCCGGCTGGTGATTTTGGCATGTCCAGCAGGTAAGATTTTGGCATGTCCGTCAGGTGATTTTGACGTGTCCGGCGGGTGGTTCCGGGCAGTGGATCAGGTGGTTCCAGCGTTCTCGGCAGGTGATTCAGTTTGGTTCGGCAGGTGGTTCTGGTCTGTCCTGGAGGTGGTTCCGGCCTGTCCAGCACGTGGTTCTGGCACGTCTGAGAGGTGGTTCCGGCATGCCCGGCAGGTGATCCCAGAGAGTCCTCCAAGTGGTTCTGGCCCAGCCCGCAGGTGATTTTGGCGCGTCCGGCAGGTGGCTCCGGCATGCTCAGCAGGTTGTTCAGGCAGGTCCGGCAGGTGGTTCCGACGATTCGAGCAGGTGCTTCCGGCTAGCTCGGCAGGTGCTTTGGGCGTCTCCGTCACTTGATTTTGGCACATTTGAGAGGTGGGTCCAGCATTCCCAGCAGGTGATTCCAGAAAGTCCGGCAAGCGGTTCTGGCATAGCCAGCAGGTGATTTTTGCGTGTCCGGCAGGTGGGTCCTGCGAGTCGAGCAGGTGGTTCCTGCATGCTCGGCAGGTGGTTCAGGCGTGTCCGACAGGCGGTTCCGTTGTGTCCAGTAGGTGTTTCCGGCGTGTCCGGCACATGGTAGTGGCACGTCTGAGAGGTGGTTCCGGCATGCCCCGCAGGTGATTCCGGAGTGTCCGGCAAGTGGTTCTGGCATAGCCGGCTGGTGATTTTGGCGTGGCCCGCAGGTGGCTCCAGCGAGTCGAGCAGGTTGTTCCGGCGTGCTCAGCAGGTGTTTCAGATGGGTCCGTCAGGTGGTTCCGGTCTGTCCAATAGGTGGTTCCGGCGTGTCCGGCACGTGCTTCCGGCGAGTCTGAGAGGTGGCTCCGGCATGCCCGGTGGGTGATTCCGGAGTGTCCGGCAAGTCGTTCTGGCATAGCCGGCTGGTGATTTTGGCATGTCCAGCAGGTAAGATTTTGGCATGTCCGTCAGGTGATTTTGACGTGTCCGGCGGGTGGTTCCGGGCAGTGGATCAGGTGGTTCCAGCGTTCTCGGCAGGTGATTCAGTTTGGTTCGGCAGGTGGTTCTGGTCTGTCCTGGAGGTGGTTCCGGCCTGTCCAGCACGTGGTTCTGGCACGTCTGAGAGGTGGTTCCGGCATGCCCGGCAGGTGATCCCAGAGAGTCCTCCAAGTGGTTCTGGCCCAGCCCGCAGGTGATTTTGGCGCGTCCGGCAGGTGGCTCCGGCATGCTCAGCAGGTTGTTCAGGCAGGTCCGGCAGGTGGTTCCGACGATTCGAGCAGGTGCTTCCGGCTAGCTCGGCAGGTGCTTTGGGCGTCTCCGTCACTTGATTTTGGCACATTTGAGAGGTGGGTCCAGCATTCCCAGCAGGTGATTCCAGAAAGTCCGGCAAGCGGTTCTGGCATAGCCAGCAGGTGATTTTTGCGTGTCCGGCAGGTGGGTCCTGCGAGTCGAGCAGGTGGTTCCTGCATGCTCGGCAGGTGGTTCAGGCGTGTCCGACAGGCGGTTCCGTTGTGTCCAGTAGGTGTTTCCGGCGTGTCCGGCACATGGTAGTGGCACGTCTGAGAGGTGGTTCCGGCATGCCCCGCAGGTGATTCCGGAGTGTCCGGCAAGTGGTTCTGGCATAGCCGGCTGGTGATTTTGGCGTGGCCAGCAGGTGGCTCCAGCGAGTCGAGCAGGTTGTTCCGGCGTGCTCAGCAGGTGTTTCAGATGGGTCCGTCAGGTGGTTCCGGTCTGTCCAATAGGTGGTTCCGGCGTGTCCGGCACGTGCTTCCGGCGAGTCTGAGAGGTGGCTCCGGCATGCCCGGTGGGTGATTCCGGAGTGTCCGGCAAGTCGTTCTGGCATAGCCGGCTGGTGATTTTGGCATGTCCAGCAGGTAAGATTTTGGCATGTCCGTCAGGTGATTTTGACGTGTCCGGCGGGTGGTTCCGGGCAGTGGATCAGGTGGTTCCAGCGTTCTCGGCAGGTGATTCAGTTTGGTTCGGCAGGTGGTTCTGGTCTGTCCTGGAGGTGGTTCCGGCCTGTCCAGCACGTGGTTCTGGCACGTCTGAGAGGTGGTTCCGGCATGCCCGGCAGGTGATCCCAGAGAGTCCTCCAAGTGGTTCTGGCCCAGCCCGCAGGTGATTTTGGCGCGTCCGGCAGGTGGCTCCGGCATGCTCAGCAGGTTGTTCAGGCAGGTCCGGCAGGTGGTTCTGACGATTCGAGCAGGTGCTTCCGGCTAGCTCGGCAGGTGCTTTGGGCGTCTCCGTCACTTGATTTTGGCACATTTGAGAGGTGGGTCCAGCATTCCCAGCAGGTGATTCCAGAAAGTCCGGCAAGCGGTTCTGGCATAGCCAGCAGGTGATTTTTGCGTGTCCGGCAGGTGGGTCCTGCGAGTCGAGCAGGTGGTTCCTGCATGCTCGGCAGGTGGTTCAGGCGTGTCCGACAGGCGGTTCCGTTGTGTCCAGTAGGTGTTTCCGGCGTGTCCGGCACATGGTAGTGGCACGTCTGAGAGGTGGTTCCGGCATGCCCCGCAGGTGATTCCGGAGTGTCCGGCAAGTGGTTCTGGCATAGCCGGCTGGTGATTTTGGCGTGGCCAGCAGGTGGCTCCAGCGAGTCGAGCAGGTTGTTCCGGCGTGCTCAGCAGGTGTTTCAGATGGGTCCGTCAGGTGGTTCCGGTCTGTCCAATAGGTGGTTCCGGCGTGTCCGGCACGTGCTTCCGGCGAGTCTGAGAGGTGGCTCCGGCATGCCCGGTGGGTGATTCCGGAGTGTCCGGCAAGTCGTTCTGGCATAGCCGGCTGGTGATTTTGGCATGTCCAGCAGGTAAGATTTTGGCATGTCCGTCAGGTGATTTTGACGTGTCCGGCGGGTGGTTCCGGGCAGTGGATCAGGTGGTTCCAGCGTTCTCGGCAGGTGATTCAGTTTGGTTCGGCAGGTGGTTCTGGTCTGTCCTGGAGGTGGTTCCGGCCTGTCCAGCACGTGGTTCTGGCACGTCTGAGAGGTGGTTCCGGCATGCCCGGCAGGTGATCCCAGAGAGTCCTCCAAGTGGTTCTGGCCCAGCCCGCAGGTGATTTTGGCGCGTCCGGCAGGTGGCTCCGGCATGCTCAGCAGGTTGTTCAGGCAGGTCCGGCAGGTGGTTCCGACGATTCGAGCAGGTGCTTCCGGCTAGCTCGGCAGGTGCTTTGGGCGTCTCCGTCACTTGATTTTGGCACATTTGAGAGGTGGGTCCAGCATTCCCAGCAGGTGATTCCAGAAAGTCCGGCAAGCGGTTCTGGCATAGCCAGCAGGTGATTTTTGCGTGTCCGGCAGGTGGGTCCTGCGAGTCGAGCAGGTGGTTCCTGCATGCTCGGCAGGTGGTTCAGGCGTGTCCGACAGGCGGTTCCGTTGTGTCCAGTAGGTGTTTCCGGCGTGTCCGGCACATGGTAGTGGCACGTCTGAGAGGTGGTTCCGGCATGCCCCGCAGGTGATTCCGGAGTGTCCGGCAAGTGGTTCTGGCATAGCCGGCTGGTGATTTTGGCGTGGCCAGCAGGTGGCTCCAGCGAGTCGAGCAGGTTGTTCCGGCGTGCTCAGCAGGTGTTTCAGATGGGTCCGTCAGGTGGTTCCGGTCTGTCCAATAGGTGGTTCCGGCGTGTCCGGCACGTGCTTCCGGCGAGTCTGAGAGGTGGCTCCGGCATGCCCGGTGGGTGATTCCGGAGTGTCCGGCAAGTCGTTCTGGCATAGCCGGCTGGTGATTTTGGCATGTCCAGCAGGTAAGATTTTGGCATGTCCGTCAGGTGATTTTGACGTGTCCGGCGGGTGGTTCCGGGCAGTGGATCAGGTGGTTCCAGCGTTCTCGGCAGGTGATTCAGTTTGGTTCGGCAGGTGGTTCTGGTCTGTCCTGGAGGTGGTTCCGGCCTGTCCAGCACGTGGTTCTGGCACGTCTGAGAGGTGGTTCCGGCATGCCCGGCAGGTGATCCCAGAGAGTCCTCCAAGTGGTTCTGGCCCAGCCCGCAGGTGATTTTGGCGCGTCCGGCAGGTGGCTCCGGCATGCTCAGCAGGTTGTTCAGGCAGGTCCGGCAGGTGGTTCCGACGATTCGAGCAGGTGCTTCCGGCTAGCTCGGCAGGTGCTTTGGGCGTCTCCGTCACTTGATTTTGGCACATTTGAGAGGTGGGTCCAGCATTCCCAGCAGGTGATTCCAGAAAGTCCGGCAAGCGGTTCTGGCATAGCCAGCAGGTGATTTTTGCGTGTCCGGCAGGTGGGTCCTGCGAGTCGAGCAGGTGGTTCCTGCATGCTCGGCAGGTGGTTCAGGCGTGTCCGACAGGCGGTTCCGTTGTGTCCAGTAGGTGTTTCCGGCGTGTCCGGCACATGGTAGTGGCACGTCTGAGAGGTGGTTCCGGCATGCCCCGCAGGTGATTCCGGAGTGTCCGGCAAGTGGTTCTGGCATAGCCGGCTGGTGATTTTGGCGTGGCCAGCAGGTGGCTCCAGCGAGTCGAGCAGGTTGTTCCGGCGTGCTCAGCAGGTGTTTCAGATGGGTCCGTCAGGTGGTTCCGGTCTGTCCAATAGGTGGTTCCGGCGTGTCCGGCACGTGCTTCCGGCGAGTCTGAGAGGTGGCTCCGGCATGCCCGGTGGGTGATTCCGGAGTGTCCGGCAAGTCGTTCTGGCATAGCCGGCTGGTGATTTTGGCATGTCCAGCAGGTAAGATTTTGGCATGTCCGTCAGGTGATTTTGACGTGTCTGGCGGGTGGTTCCGGGCAGTGGATCAGGTGGTTCCAGCGTTCTCGGCAGGTGATTCAGTTTGGTTCGGCAGGTGGTTCTGGTCTGTCCTGGAGGTGGTTCCGGCCTGTCCAGCACGTGGTTCTGGCACGTCTGAGAGGTGGTTCCGGCATGCCCGGCAGGTGATCCCAGAGAGTCCTCCAAGTGGTTCTGGCCCAGCCCGCAGGTGATTTTGGCGCGTCCGGCAGGTGGCTCCGGCATGCTCAGCAGGTTGTTCAGGCAGGTCCGGCAGGTGGTTCCGACGATTCGAGCAGGTGCTTCCGGCTAGCTCGGCAGGTGCTTTGGGCGTCTCCGTCACTTGATTTTGGCACATTTGAGAGGTGGGTCCAGCATTCCCAGCAGGTGATTCCAGAAAGTCCGGCAAGCGGTTCTGGCATAGCCAGCAGGTGATTTTTGCGTGTCCGGCAGGTGGGTCCTGCGAGTCGAGCAGGTGGTTCCTGCATGCTCGGCAGGTGGTTCAGGCGTGTCCGACAGGCGGTTCCGTTGTGTCCAGTAGGTGTTTCCGGCGTGTCCGGCACATGGTAGTGGCACGTCTGAGAGGTGGTTCCGGCATGCCCCGCAGGTGATTCCGGAGTGTCCGGCAAGTGGTTCTGGCATAGCCGGCTGGTGATTTTGGCGTGGCCAGCAGGTGGCTCCAGCGAGTCGAGCAGGTTGTTCCGGCGTGCTCAGCAGGTGTTTCAGATGGGTCCGTCAGGTGGTTCCGGTCTGTCCAATAGGTGGTTCCGGCGTGTCCGGCACGTGCTTCCGGCGAGTCTGAGAGGTGGCTCCGGCATGCCCGGTGGGTGATTCCGGAGTGTCCGGCAAGTCGTTCTGGCATAGCCGGCTGGTGATTTTGGCATGTCCAGCAGGTAAGATTTTGGCATGTCCGTCAGGTGATTTTGACGTGTCCGGCGGGTGGTTCCGGGCAGTGGATCAGGTGGTTCCAGCGTTCTCGGCAGGTGATTCAGTTTGGTTCGGCAGGTGGTTCTGGTCTGTCCTGGAGGTGGTTCCGGCCTGTCCAGCACGTGGTTCTGGCACGTCTGAGAGGTGGTTCCGGCATGCCCGGCAGGTGATCCCAGAGAGTCCTCCAAGTGGTTCTGGCCCAGCCCGCAGGTGATTTTGGCGCGTCCGGCAGGTGGCTCCGGCATGCTCAGCAGGTTGTTCAGGCAGGTCCGGCAGGTGGTTCCGACGATTCGAGCAGGTGCTTCCGGCTAGCTCGGCAGGTGCTTTGGGCGTCTCCGTCACTTGATTTTGGCACATTTGAGAGGTGGGTCCAGCATTCCCAGCAGGTGATTCCAGAAAGTCCGGCAAGCGGTTCTGGCATAGCCAGCAGGTGATTTTTGCGTGTCCGGCAGGTGGGTCCTGCGAGTCGAGCAGGTGGTTCCTGCATGCTCGGCAGGTGGTTCAGGCGTGTCCGACAGGCGGTTCCGTTGTGTCCAGTAGGTGTTTCCGGCGTGTCCGGCACATGGTAGTGGCACGTCTGAGAGGTGGTTCCGGCATGCCCCGCAGGTGATTCCGGAGTGTCCGGCAAGTGGTTCTGGCATAGCCGGCTGGTGATTTTGGCGTGGCCAGCAGGTGGCTCCAGCGAGTCGAGCAGGTTGTTCCGGCGTGCTCAGCAGGTGTTTCAGATGGGTCCGTCAGGTGGTTCCGGTCTGTCCAATAGGTGGTTCCGGCGTGTCCGGCACGTGCTTCCGGCGAGTCTGAGAGGTGGCTCCGGCATGCCCGGTGGGTGATTCCGGAGTGTCCGGCAAGTCGTTCTGGCATAGCCGGCTGGTGATTTTGGCATGTCCAGCAGGTAAGATTTTGGCATGTCCGTCAGGTGATTTTGACGTGTCCGGCGGGTGGTTCCGGGCAGTGGATCAGGTGGTTCCAGCGTTCTCGGCAGGTGATTCAGTTTGGTTCGGCAGGTGGTTCTGGTCTGTCCTGGAGGTGGTTCCGGCCTGTCCAGCACGTGGTTCTGGCACGTCTGAGAGGTGGTTCCGGCATGCCCGGCAGGTGATCCCAGAGAGTCCTCCAAGTGGTTCTGGCCCAGCCCGCAGGTGATTTTGGCGCGTCCGGCAGGTGGCTCCGGCATGCTCAGCAGGTTGTTCAGGCAGGTCCGGCAGGTGGTTCCGACGATTCGAGCAGGTGCTTCCGGCTAGCTCGGCAGGTGCTTTGGGCGTCTCCGTCACTTGATTTTGGCACATTTGAGAGGTGGGTCCAGCATTCCCAGCAGGTGATTCCAGAAAGTCCGGCAAGCGGTTCTGGCATAGCCAGCAGGTGATTTTTGCGTGTCCGGCAGGTGGGTCCTGCGAGTCGAGCAGGTGGTTCCTGCATGCTCGGCAGGTGGTTCAGGCGTGTCCGACAGGCGGTTCCGTTGTGTCCAGTAGGTGTTTCCGGCGTGTCCGGCACATGGTAGTGGCACGTCTGAGAGGTGGTTCCGGCATGCCCCGCAGGTGATTCCGGAGTGTCCGGCAAGTGGTTCTGGCATAGCCGGCTGGTGATTTTGGCGTGGCCAGCAGGTGGCTCCAGCGAGTCGAGCAGGTTGTTCCGGCGTGCTCAGCAGGTGTTTCAGATGGGTCCGTCAGGTGGTTCCGGTCTGTCCAATAGGTGGTTCCGGCGTGTCCGGCACGTGCTTCCGGCGAGTCTGAGAGGTGGCTCCGGCATGCCCGGTGGGTGATTCCGGAGTGTCCGGCAAGTCGTTCTGGCATAGCCGGCTGGTGATTTTGGCATGTCCAGCAGGTAAGATTTTGGCATGTCCGTCAGGTGATTTTGACGTGTCCGGCGGGTGGTTCCGGGCAGTGGATCAGGTGGTTCCAGCGTTCTCGGCAGGTGATTCAGTTTGGTTCGGCAGGTGGTTCTGGTCTGTCCTGGAGGTGGTTCCGGCCTGTCCAGCACGTGGTTCTGGCACGTCTGAGAGGTGGTTCCGGCATGCCCGGCAGGTGATCCCAGAGAGTCCTCCAAGTGGTTCTGGCCCAGCCCGCAGGTGATTTTGGCGCGTCCGGCAGGTGGCTCCGGCATGCTCAGCAGGTTGTTCAGGCAGGTCCGGCAGGTGGTTCCGACGATTCGAGCAGGTGCTTCCGGCTAGCTCGGCAGGTGCTTTGGGCGTCTCCGTCACTTGATTTTGGCACATTTGAGAGGTGGGTCCAGCATTCCCAGCAGGTGATTCCAGAAAGTCCGGCAAGCGGTTCTGGCATAGCCAGCAGGTGATTTTTGCGTGTCCGGCAGGTGGGTCCTGCGAGTCGAGCAGGTGGTTCCTGCATGCTCGGCAGGTGGTTCAGGCGTGTCCGACAGGCGGTTCCGTTGTGTCCAGTAGGTGTTTCCGGCGTGTCCGGCACATGGTAGTGGCACGTCTGAGAGGTGGTTCCGGCATGCCCCGCAGGTGATTCCGGAGTGTCCGGCAAGTGGTTCTGGCATAGCCGGCTGGTGATTTTGGCGTGGCCCGCAGGTGGCTCCAGCGAGTCGAGCAGGTTGTTCCGGCGTGCTCAGCAGGTGTTTCAGATGGGTCCGTCAGGTGGTTCCGGTCTGTCCAATAGGTGGTTCCGGCGTGTCCGGCACGTGCTTCCGGCGAGTCTGAGAGGTGGCTCCGGCATGCCCGGTGGGTGATTCCGGAGTGTCCGGCAAGTCGTTCTGGCATAGCCGGCTGGTGATTTTGGCATGTCCAGCAGGTAAGATTTTGGCATGTCCGTCAGGTGATTTTGACGTGTCCGGCGGGTGGTTCCGGGCAGTGGATCAGGTGGTTCCAGCGTTCTCGGCAGGTGATTCAGTTTGGTTCGGCAGGTGGTTCTGGTCTGTCCTGGAGGTGGTTCCGGCCTGTCCAGCACGTGGTTCTGGCACGTCTGAGAGGTGGTTCCGGCATGCCCGGCAGGTGATCCCAGAGAGTCCTCCAAGTGGTTCTGGCCCAGCCCGCAGGTGATTTTGGCGCGTCCGGCAGGTGGCTCCGGCATGCTCAGCAGGTTGTTCAGGCAGGTCCGGCAGGTGGTTCCGACGATTCGAGCAGGTGCTTCCGGCTAGCTCGGCAGGTGCTTTGGGCGTCTCCGTCACTTGATTTTGGCACATTTGAGAGGTGGGTCCAGCATTCCCAGCAGGTGATTCCAGAAAGTCCGGCAAGCGGTTCTGGCATAGCCAGCAGGTGATTTTTGCGTGTCCGGCAGGTGGGTCCTGCGAGTCGAGCAGGTGGTTCCTGCATGCTCGGCAGGTGGTTCAGGCGTGTCCGACAGGCGGTTCCGTTGTGTCCAGTAGGTGTTTCCGGCGTGTCCGGCACATGGTAGTGGCACGTCTGAGAGGTGGTTCCGGCATGCCCCGCAGGTGATTCCGGAGTGTCCGGCAAGTGGTTCTGGCATAGCCGGCTGGTGATTTTGGCGTGGCCCGCAGGTGGCTCCAGCGAGTCGAGCAGGTTGTTCCGGCGTGCTCAGCAGGTGTTTCAGATGGGTCCGTCAGGTGGTTCCGGTCTGTCCAATAGGTGGTTCCGGCGTGTCCGGCACGTGCTTCCGGCGAGTCTGAGAGGTGGCTCCGGCATGCCCGGTGGGTGATTCCGGAGTGTCCGGCAAGTCGTTCTGGCATAGCCGGCTGGTGATTTTGGCATGTCCAGCAGGTAAGATTTTGGCATGTCCGTCAGGTGATTTTGACGTGTCCGGCGGGTGGTTCCGGGCAGTGGATCAGGTGGTTCCAGCGTTCTCGGCAGGTGATTCAGTTTGGTTCGGCAGGTGGTTCTGGTCTGTCCTGGAGGTGGTTCCGGCCTGTCCAGCACGTGGTTCTGGCACGTCTGAGAGGTGGTTCCGGCATGCCCGGCAGGTGATCCCAGAGAGTCCTCCAAGTGGTTCTGGCCCAGCCCGCAGGTGATTTTGGCGCGTCCGGCAGGTGGCTCCGGCATGCTCAGCAGGTTGTTCAGGCAGGTCCGGCAGGTGGTTCCGACGATTCGAGCAGGTGCTTCCGGCTAGCTCGGCAGGTGCTTTGGGCGTCTCCGTCACTTGATTTTGGCACATTTGAGAGGTGGGTCCAGCATTCCCAGCAGGTGATTCCAGAAAGTCCGGCAAGCGGTTCTGGCATAGCCAGCAGGTGATTTTTGCGTGTCCGGCAGGTGGGTCCTGCGAGTCGAGCAGGTGGTTCCTGCATGCTCGGCAGGTGGTTCAGGCGTGTCCGACAGGCGGTTCCGTTGTGTCCAGTAGGTGTTTCCGGCGTGTCCGGCACATGGTAGTGGCACGTCTGAGAGGTGGTTCCGGCATGCCCCGCAGGTGATTCCGGAGTGTCCGGCAAGTGGTTCTGGCATAGCCGGCTGGTGATTTTGGCGTGGCCAGCAGGTGGCTCCAGCGAGTCGAGCAGGTTGTTCCGGCGTGCTCAGCAGGTGTTTCAGATGGGTCCGTCAGGTGGTTCCGGTCTGTCCAATAGGTGGTTCCGGCGTGTCCGGCACGTGCTTCCGGCGAGTCTGAGAGGTGGCTCCGGCATGCCCGGTGGGTGATTCCGGAGTGTCCGGCAAGTCGTTCTGGCATAGCCGGCTGGTGATTTTGGCATGTCCAGCAGGTAAGATTTTGGCATGTCCGTCAGGTGATTTTGACGTGTCCGGCGGGTGGTTCCGGGCAGTGGATCAGGTGGTTCCAGCGTTCTCGGCAGGTGATTCAGTTTGGTTCGGCAGGTGGTTCTGGTCTGTCCTGGAGGTGGTTCCGGCCTGTCCAGCACGTGGTTCTGGCACGTCTGAGAGGTGGTTCCGGCATGCCCGGCAGGTGATCCCAGAGAGTCCTCCAAGTGGTTCTGGCCCAGCCCGCAGGTGATTTTGGCGCGTCCGGCAGGTGGCTCCGGCATGCTCAGCAGGTTGTTCAGGCAGGTCCGGCAGGTGGTTCCGACGATTCGAGCAGGTGCTTCCGGCTACCTCGGCAGGTGCTTTGGGCGTCTCCGTCACTTGATTTTGGCACATTTGAGAGGTGGGTCCAGCATTCCCAGCAGGTGATTCCAGAAAGTCCGGCAAGCGGTTCTGGCATAGCCAGCAGGTGATTTTTGCGTGTCCGGCAGGTGGGTCCTGCGAGTCGAGCAGGTGGTTCCTGCATGCTCGGCAGGTGGTTCAGGCGTGTCCGACAGGCGGTTCCGTTGTGTCCAGTAGGTGTTTCCGGCGTGTCCGGCACATGGTAGTGGCACGTCTGAGAGGTGGTTCCGGCATGCCCCGCAGGTGATTCCGGAGTGTCCGGCAAGTGGTTCTGGCATAGCCGGCTGGTGATTTTGGCGTGGCCAGCAGGTGGCTCCAGCGAGTCGAGCAGGTTGTTCCGGCGTGCTCAGCAGGTGTTTCAGATGGGTCCGTCAGGTGGTTCCGGTCTGTCCAATAGGTGGTTCCGGCGTGTCCGGCACGTGCTTCCGGCGAGTCTGAGAGGTGGCTCCGGCATGCCCGGTGGGTGATTCCGGAGTGTCCGGCAAGTCGTTCTGGCATAGCCGGCTGGTGATTTTGGCATGTCCAGCAGGTAAGATTTTGGCATGTCCGTCAGGTGATTTTGACGTGTCCGGCGGGTGGTTCCGGGCAGTGGATCAGGTGGTTCCAGCGTTCTCGGCAGGTGATTCAGTTTGGTTCGGCAGGTGGTTCTGGTCTGTCCTGGAGGTGGTTCCGGCCTGTCCAGCACGTGGTTCTGGCACGTCTGAGAGGTGGTTCCGGCATGCCCGGCAGGTGATCCCAGAGAGTCCTCCAAGTGGTTCTGGCCCAGCCCGCAGGTGATTTTGGCGCGTCCGGCAGGTGGCTCCGGCATGCTCAGCAGGTTGTTCAGGCAGGTCCGGCAGGTGGTTCCGACGATTCGAGCAGGTGCTTCCGGCTAGCTCGGCAGGTGCTTTGGGCGTCTCCGTCACTTGATTTTGGCACATTTGAGAGGTGGGTCCAGCATTCCCAGCAGGTGATTCCAGAAAGTCCGGCAAGCGGTTCTGGCATAGCCAGCAGGTGATTTTTGCGTGTCCGGCAGGTGGGTCCTGCGAGTCGAGCAGGTGGTTCCTGCATGCTCGGCAGGTGGTTCAGGCGTGTCCGACAGGCGGTTCCGTTGTGTCCAGTAGGTGTTTCCGGCGTGTCCGGCACATGGTAGTGGCACGTCTGAGAGGTGGTTCCGGCATGCCCCGCAGGTGATTCCGGAGTGTCCGGCAAGTGGTTCTGGCATAGCCGGCTGGTGATTTTGGCGTGGCCAGCAGGTGGCTCCAGCGAGTCGAGCAGGTTGTTCCGGCGTGCTCAGCAGGTGTTTCAGATGGGTCCGTCAGGTGGTTCCGGTCTGTCCAATAGGTGGTTCCGGCGTGTCCGGCACGTGCTTCCGGCGAGTCTGAGAGGTGGCTCCGGCATGCCCGGTGGGTGATTCCGGAGTGTCCGGCAAGTCGTTCTGGCATAGCCGGCTGGTGATTTTGGCATGTCCAGCAGGTAAGATTTTGGCATGTCCGTCAGGTGATTTTGACGTGTCCGGCGGGTGGTTCCGGGCAGTGGATCAGGTGGTTCCAGCGTTCTCGGCAGGTGATTCAGTTTGGTTCGGCAGGTGGTTCTGGTCTGTCCTGGAGGTGGTTCCGGCCTGTCCAGCACGTGGTTCTGGCACGTCTGAGAGGTGGTTCCGGCATGCCCGGCAGGTGATCCCAGAGAGTCCTCCAAGTGGTTCTGGCCCAGCCCGCAGGTGATTTTGGCGCGTCCGGCAGGTGGCTCCGGCATGCTCAGCAGGTTGTTCAGGCAGGTCCGGCAGGTGGTTCCGACGATTCGAGCAGGTGCTTCCGGCTAGCTCGGCAGGTGCTTTGGGCGTCTCCGTCACTTGATTTTGGCACATTTGAGAGGTGGGTCCAGCATTCCCAGCAGGTGATTCCAGAAAGTCCGGCAAGCGGTTCTGGCATAGCCAGCAGGTGATTTTTGCGTGTCCGGCAGGTGGGTCCTGCGAGTCGAGCAGGTGGTTCCTGCATGCTCGGCAGGTGGTTCAGGCGTGTCCGACAGGCGGTTCCGTTGTGTCCAGTAGGTGTTTCCGGCGTGTCCGGCACATGGTAGTGGCACGTCTGAGAGGTGGTTCCGGCATGCCCCGCAGGTGATTCCGGAGTGTCCGGCAAGTGGTTCTGGCATAGCCGGCTGGTGATTTTGGCGTGGCCAGCAGGTGGCTCCAGCGAGTCGAGCAGGTTGTTCCGGCGTGCTCAGCAGGTGTTTCAGATGGGTCCGTCAGGTGGTTCCGGTCTGTCCAATAGGTGGTTCCGGCGTGTCCGGCACGTGCTTCCGGCGAGTCTGAGAGGTGGCTCCGGCATGCCCGGTGGGTGATTCCGGAGTGTCCGGCAAGTCGTTCTGGCATAGCCGGCTGGTGATTTTGGCATGTCCAGCAGGTAAGATTTTGGCATGTCCGTCAGGTGATTTTGACGTGTCCGGCGGGTGGTTCCGGGCAGTGGATCAGGTGGTTCCAGCGTTCTCGGCAGGTGATTCAGTTTGGTTCGGCAGGTGGTTCTGGTCTGTCCTGGAGGTGGTTCCGGCCTGTCCAGCACGTGGTTCTGGCACGTCTGAGAGGTGGTTCCGGCATGCCCGGCAGGTGATCCCAGAGAGTCCTCCAAGTGGTTCTGGCCCAGCCCGCAGGTGATTTTGGCGCGTCCGGCAGGTGGCTCCGGCATGCTCAGCAGGTTGTTCAGGCAGGTCCGGCAGGTGGTTCCGACGATTCGAGCAGGTGCTTCCGGCTAGCTCGGCAGGTGCTTTGGGCGTCTCCGTCACTTGATTTTGGCACATTTGAGAGGTGGGTCCAGCATTCCCAGCAGGTGATTCCAGAAAGTCCGGCAAGCGGTTCTGGCATAGCCAGCAGGTGATTTTTGCGTGTCCGGCAGGTGGGTCCTGCGAGTCGAGCAGGTGGTTCCTGCATGCTCGGCAGGTGGTTCAGGCGTGTCCGACAGGCGGTTCCGTTGTGTCCAGTAGGTGTTTCCGGCGTGTCCGGCACATGGTAGTGGCACGTCTGAGAGGTGGTTCCGGCATGCCCCGCAGGTGATTCCGGAGTGTCCGGCAAGTGGTTCTGGCATAGCCGGCTGGTGATTTTGGCGTGGCCCGCAGGTGGCTCCAGCGAGTCGAGCAGGTTGTTCCGGCGTGCTCAGCAGGTGTTTCAGATGGGTCCGTCAGGTGGTTCCGGTCTGTCCAATAGGTGGTTCCGGCGTGTCCGGCACGTGCTTCCGGCGAGTCTGAGAGGTGGCTCCGGCATGCCCGGTGGGTGATTCCGGAGTGTCCGGCAAGTCGTTCTGGCATAGCCGGCTGGTGATTTTGGCATGTCCAGCAGGTAAGATTTTGGCATGTCCGTCAGGTGATTTTGACGTGTCCGGCGGGTGGTTCCGGGCAGTGGATCAGGTGGTTCCAGCGTTCTCGGCAGGTGATTCAGTTTGGTTCGGCAGGTGGTTCTGGTCTGTCCTGGAGGTGGTTCCGGCCTGTCCAGCACGTGGTTCTGGCACGTCTGAGAGGTGGTTCCGGCATGCCCGGCAGGTGATCCCAGAGAGTCCTCCAAGTGGTTCTGGCCCAGCCCGCAGGTGATTTTGGCGCGTCCGGCAGGTGGCTCCGGCATGCTCAGCAGGTTGTTCAGGCAGGTCCGGCAGGTGGTTCCGACGATTCGAGCAGGTGCTTCCGGCTAGCTCGGCAGGTGCTTTGGGCGTCTCCGTCACTTGATTTTGGCACATTTGAGAGGTGGGTCCAGCATTCCCAGCAGGTGATTCCAGAAAGTCCGGCAAGCGGTTCTGGCATAGCCAGCAGGTGATTTTTGCGTGTCCGGCAGGTGGGTCCTGCGAGTCGAGCAGGTGGTTCCTGCATGCTCGGCAGGTGGTTCAGGCGTGTCCGACAGGCGGTTCCGTTGTGTCCAGTAGGTGTTTCCGGCGTGTCCGGCACATGGTAGTGGCACGTCTGAGAGGTGGTTCCGGCATGCCCCGCAGGTGATTCCGGAGTGTCCGGCAAGTGGTTCTGGCATAGCCGGCTGGTGATTTTGGCGTGGCCAGCAGGTGGCTCCAGCGAGTCGAGCAGGTTGTTCCGGCGTGCTCAGCAGGTGTTTCAGATGGGTCCGTCAGGTGGTTCCGGTCTGTCCAATAGGTGGTTCCGGCGTGTCCGGCACGTGCTTCCGGCGAGTCTGAGAGGTGGCTCCGGCATGCCCGGTGGGTGATTCCGGAGTGTCCGGCAAGTCGTTCTGGCATAGCCGGCTGGTGATTTTGGCATGTCCAGCAGGTAAGATTTTGGCATGTCCGTCAGGTGATTTTGACGTGTCCGGCGGGTGGTTCCGGGCAGTGGATCAGGTGGTTCCAGCGTTCTCGGCAGGTGATTCAGTTTGGTTCGGCAGGTGGTTCTGGTCTGTCCTGGAGGTGGTTCCGGCCTGTCCAGCACGTGGTTCTGGCACGTCTGAGAGGTGGTTCCGGCATGCCCGGCAGGTGATCCCAGAGAGTCCTCCAAGTGGTTCTGGCCCAGCCCGCAGGTGATTTTGGCGCGTCCGGCAGGTGGCTCCGGCATGCTCAGCAGGTTGTTCAGGCAGGTCCGGCAGGTGGTTCCGACGATTCGAGCAGGTGCTTCCGGCTAGCTCGGCAGGTGCTTTGGGCGTCTCCGTCACTTGATTTTGGCACATTTGAGAGGTGGGTCCAGCATTCCCAGCAGGTGATTCCAGAAAGTCCGGCAAGCGGTTCTGGCATAGCCAGCAGGTGATTTTTGCGTGTCCGGCAGGTGGGTCCTGCGAGTCGAGCAGGTGGTTCCTGCATGCTCGGCAGGTGGTTCAGGCGTGTCCGACAGGCGGTTCCGTTGTGTCCAGTAGGTGTTTCCGGCGTGTCCGGCACATGGTAGTGGCACGTCTGAGAGGTGGTTCCGGCATGCCCCGCAGGTGATTCCGGAGTGTCCGGCAAGTGGTTCTGGCATAGCCGGCTGGTGATTTTGGCGTGGCCCGCAGGTGGCTCCAGCGAGTCGAGCAGGTTGTTCCGGCGTGCTCAGCAGGTGTTTCAGATGGGTCCGTCAGGTGGTTCCGGTCTGTCCAATAGGTGGTTCCGGCGTGTCCGGCACGTGCTTCCGGCGAGTCTGAGAGGTGGCTCCGGCATGCCCGGTGGGTGATTCCGGAGTGTCCGGCAAGTCGTTCTGGCATAGCCGGCTGGTGATTTTGGCATGTCCAGCAGGTAAGATTTTGGCATGTCCGTCAGGTGATTTTGACGTGTCCGGCGGGTGGTTCCGGGCAGTGGATCAGGTGGTTCCAGCGTTCTCGGCAGGTGATTCAGTTTGGTTCGGCAGGTGGTTCTGGTCTGTCCTGGAGGTGGTTCCGGCCTGTCCAGCACGTGGTTCTGGCACGTCTGAGAGGTGGTTCCGGCATGCCCGGCAGGTGATCCCAGAGAGTCCTCCAAGTGGTTCTGGCCCAGCCCGCAGGTGATTTTGGCGCGTCCGGCAGGTGGCTCCGGCATGCTCAGCAGGTTGTTCAGGCAGGTCCGGCAGGTGGTTCCGACGATTCGAGCAGGTGCTTCCGGCTAGCTCGGCAGGTGCTTTGGGCGTCTCCGTCACTTGATTTTGGCACATTTGAGAGGTGGGTCCAGCATTCCCAGCAGGTGATTCCAGAAAGTCCGGCAAGCGGTTCTGGCATAGCCAGCAGGTGATTTTTGCGTGTCCGGCAGGTGGGTCCTGCGAGTCGAGCAGGTGGTTCCTGCATGCTCGGCAGGTGGTTCAGGCGTGTCCGACAGGCGGTTCCGTTGTGTCCAGTAGGTGTTTCCGGCGTGTCCGGCACATGGTAGTGGCACGTCTGAGAGGTGGTTCCGGCATGCCCCGCAGGTGATTCCGGAGTGTCCGGCAAGTGGTTCTGGCATAGCCGGCTGGTGATTTTGGCGTGGCCAGCAGGTGGCTCCAGCGAGTCGAGCAGGTTGTTCCGGCGTGCTCAGCAGGTGTTTCAGATGGGTCCGTCAGGTGGTTCCGGTCTGTCCAATAGGTGGTTCCGGCGTGTCCGGCACGTGCTTCCGGCGAGTCTGAGAGGTGGCTCCGGCATGCCCGGTGGGTGATTCCGGAGTGTCCGGCAAGTCGTTCTGGCATAGCCGGCTGGTGATTTTGGCATGTCCAGCAGGTAAGATTTTGGCATGTCCGTCAGGTGATTTTGACGTGTCCGGCGGGTGGTTCCGGGCAGTGGATCAGGTGGTTCCAGCGTTCTCGGCAGGTGATTCAGTTTGGTTCGGCAGGTGGTTCTGGTCTGTCCTGGAGGTGGTTCCGGCCTGTCCAGCACGTGGTTCTGGCACGTCTGAGAGGTGGTTCCGGCATGCCCGGCAGGTGATCCCAGAGAGTCCTCCAAGTGGTTCTGGCCCAGCCCGCAGGTGATTTTGGCGCGTCCGGCAGGTGGCTCCGGCATGCTCAGCAGGTTGTTCAGGCAGGTCCGGCAGGTGGTTCCGACGATTTGAGCAGGTGCTTCCGGCTAGCTCGGCAGGTGCTTTGGGCGTCTCCGTCACTTGATTTTGGCACATTTGAGAGGTGGGTCCAGCATTCCCAGCAGGTGATTCCAGAAAGTCCGGCAAGCGGTTCTGGCATAGCCAGCAGGTGATTTTTGCGTGTCCGGCAGGTGGGTCCTGCGAGTCGAGCAGGTGGTTCCTGCATGCTCGGCAGGTGGTTCAGGCGTGTCCGACAGGCGGTTCCGTTGTGTCCAGTAGGTGTTTCCGGCGTGTCCGGCACATGGTAGTGGCACGTCTGAGAGGTGGTTCCGGCATGCCCCGCAGGTGATTCCGGAGTGTCCGGCAAGTGGTTCTGGCATAGCCGGCTGGTGATTTTGGCGTGGCCCGCAGGTGGCTCCAGCGAGTCGAGCAGGTTGTTCCGGCGTGCTCAGCAGGTGTTTCAGATGGGTCCGTCAGGTGGTTCCGGTCTGTCCAATAGGTGGTTCCGGCGTGTCCGGCACGTGCTTCCGGCGAGTCTGAGAGGTGGCTCCGGCATGCCCGGTGGGTGATTCCGGAGTGTCCGGCAAGTCGTTCTGGCATAGCCGGCTGGTGATTTTGGCATGTCCAGCAGGTAAGATTTTGGCATGTCCGTCAGGTGATTTTGACGTGTCCGGCGGGTGGTTCCGGGCAGTGGATCAGGTGGTTCCAGCGTTCTCGGCAGGTGATTCAGTTTGGTTCGGCAGGTGGTTCTGGTCTGTCCTGGAGGTGGTTCCGGCCTGTCCAGCACGTGGTTCTGGCACGTCTGAGAGGTGGTTCCGGCATGCCCGGCAGGTGATCCCAGAGAGTCCTCCAAGTGGTTCTGGCCCAGCCCGCAGGTGATTTTGGCGCGTCCGGCAGGTGGCTCCGGCATGCTCAGCAGGTTGTTCAGGCAGGTCCGGCAGGTGGTTCCGACGATTCGAGCAGGTGCTTCCGGCTAGCTCGGCAGGTGCTTTGGGCGTCTCCGTCACTTGATTTTGGCACATTTGAGAGGTGGGTCCAGCATTCCCAGCAGGTGATTCCAGAAAGTCCGGCAAGCGGTTCTGGCATAGCCAGCAGGTGATTTTTGCGTGTCCGGCAGGTGGGTCCTGCGAGTCGAGCAGGTGGTTCCTGCATGCTCGGCAGGTGGTTCAGGCGTGTCCGACAGGCGGTTCCGTTGTGTCCAGTAGGTGTTTCCGGCGTGTCCGGCACATGGTAGTGGCACGTCTGAGAGGTGGTTCCGGCATGCCCCGCAGGTGATTCCGGAGTGTCCGGCAAGTGGTTCTGGCATAGCCGGCTGGTGATTTTGGCGTGGCCCGCAGGTGGCTCCAGCGAGTCGAGCAGGTTGTTCCGGCGTGCTCAGCAGGTGTTTCAGATGGGTCCGTCAGGTGGTTCCGGTCTGTCCAATAGGTGGTTCCGGCGTGTCCGGCACGTGCTTCCGGCGAGTCTGAGAGGTGGCTCCGGCATGCCCGGTGGGTGATTCCGGAGTGTCCGGCAAGTCGTTCTGGCATAGCCGGCTGGTGATTTTGGCATGTCCAGCAGGTAAGATTTTGGCATGTCCGTCAGGTGATTTTGACGTGTCCGGCGGGTGGTTCCGGGCAGTGGATCAGGTGGTTCCAGCGTTCTCGGCAGGTGATTCAGTTTGGTTCGGCAGGTGGTTCTGGTCTGTCCTGGAGGTGGTTCCGGCCTGTCCAGCACGTGGTTCTGGCACGTCTGAGAGGTGGTTCCGGCATGCCCGGCAGGTGATCCCAGAGAGTCCTCCAAGTGGTTCTGGCCCAGCCCGCAGGTGATTTTGGCGCGTCCGGCAGGTGGCTCCGGCATGCTCAGCAGGTTGTTCAGGCAGGTCCGGCAGGTGGTTCCGACGATTCGAGCAGGTGCTTCCGGCTAGCTCGGCAGGTGCTTTGGGCGTCTCCGTCACTTGATTTTGGCACATTTGAGAGGTGGGTCCAGCATTCCCAGCAGGTGATTCCAGAAAGTCCGGCAAGCGGTTCTGGCATAGCCAGCAGGTGATTTTTGCGTGTCCGGCAGGTGGGTCCTGCGAGTCGAGCAGGTGGTTCCTGCATGCTCGGCAGGTGGTTCAGGCGTGTCCGACAGGCGGTTCCGTTGTGTCCAGTAGGTGTTTCCGGCATGTCCGGCACATGGTAGTGGCACGTCTGAGAGGTGGTTCCGGCATGCCCCGCAGGTGATTCCGGAGTGTCCGGCAAGTGGTTCTGGCATAGCCGGCTGGTGATTTTGGCGTGGCCCGCAGGTGGCTCCAGCGAGTCGAGCAGGTTGTTCCGGCGTGCTCAGCAGGTGTTTCAGATGGGTCCGTCAGGTGGTTCCGGTCTGTCCAATAGGTGGTTCCGGCGTGTCCGGCACGTGCTTCCGGCGAGTCTGAGAGGTGGCTCCGGCATGCCCGGTGGGTGATTCCGGAGTGTCCGGCAAGTCGTTCTGGCATAGCCGGCTGGTGATTTTGGCATGTCCAGCAGGTAAGATTTTGGCATGTCCGTCAGGTGATTTTGACGTGTCCGGCGGGTGGTTCCGGGCAGTGGATCAGGTGGTTCCAGCGTTCTCGGCAGGTGATTCAGTTTGGTTCGGCAGGTGGTTCTGGTCTGTCCTGGAGGTGGTTCCGGCCTGTCCAGCACGTGGTTCTGGCACGTCTGAGAGGTGGTTCCGGCATGCCCGGCAGGTGATCCCAGAGAGTCCTCCAAGTGGTTCTGGCCCAGCCCGCAGGTGATTTTGGCGCGTCCGGCAGGTGGCTCCGGCATGCTCAGCAGGTTGTTCAGGCAGGTCCGGCAGGTGGTTCCGACGATTCGAGCAGGTGCTTCCGGCTAGCTCGGCAGGTGCTTTGGGCGTCTCCGTCACTTGATTTTGGCACATTTGAGAGGTGGGTCCAGCATTCCCAGCAGGTGATTCCAGAAAGTCCGGCAAGCGGTTCTGGCATAGCCAGCAGGTGATTTTTGCGTGTCCGGCAGGTGGGTCCTGCGAGTCGAGCAGGTGGTTCCTGCATGCTCGGCAGGTGGTTCAGGCGTGTCCGACAGGCGGTTCCGTTGTGTCCAGTAGGTGTTTCCGGCGTGTCCGGCACATGGTAGTGGCACGTCTGAGAGGTGGTTCCGGCATGCCCCGCAGGTGATTCCGGAGTGTCCGGCAAGTGGTTCTGGCATAGCCGGCTGGTGATTTTGGCGTGGCCCGCAGGTGGCTCCAGCGAGTCGAGCAGGTTGTTCCGGCGTGCTCAGCAGGTGTTTCAGATGGGTCCGTCAGGTGGTTCCGGTCTGTCCAATAGGTGGTTCCGGCGTGTCCGGCACGTGCTTCCGGCGAGTCTGAGAGGTGGCTCCGGCATGCCCGGTGGGTGATTCCGGAGTGTCCGGCAAGTCGTTCTGGCATAGCCGGCTGGTGATTTTGGCATGTCCAGCAGGTAAGATTTTGGCATGTCCGTCAGGTGATTTTGACGTGTCCGGCGGGTGGTTCCGGGCAGTGGATCAGGTGGTTCCAGCGTTCTCGGCAGGTGATTCAGTTTGGTTCGGCAGGTGGTTCTGGTCTGTCCTGGAGGTGGTTCCGGCCTGTCCAGCACGTGGTTCTGGCACGTCTGAGAGGTGGTTCCGGCATGCCCGGCAGGTGATCCCAGAGAGTCCTCCAAGTGGTTCTGGCCCAGCCCGCAGGTGATTTTGGCGCGTCCGGCAGGTGGCTCCGGCATGCTCAGCAGGTTGTTCAGGCAGGTCCGGCAGGTGGTTCCGACGATTCGAGCAGGTGCTTCCGGCTAGCTCGGCAGGTGCTTTGGGCGTCTCCGTCACTTGATTTTGGCACATTTGAGAGGTGGGTCCAGCATTCCCAGCAGGTGATTCCAGAAAGTCCGGCAAGCGGTTCTGGCATAGCCAGCAGGTGATTTTTGCGTGTCCGGCAGGTGGGTCCTGCGAGTCGAGCAGGTGGTTCCTGCATGCTCGGCAGGTGGTTCAGGCGTGTCCGACAGGCGGTTCCGTTGTGTCCAGTAGGTGTTTCCGGCGTGTCCGGCACATGGTAGTGGCACGTCTGAGAGGTGGTTCCGGCATGCCCCGCAGGTGATTCCGGAGTGTCCGGCAAGTGGTTCTGGCATAGCCGGCTGGTGATTTTGGCGTGGCCCGCAGGTGGCTCCAGCGAGTCGAGCAGGTTGTTCCGGCGTGCTCAGCAGGTGTTTCAGATGGGTCCGTCAGGTGGTTCCGGTCTGTCCAATAGGTGGTTCCGGCGTGTCCGGCACGTGCTTCCGGCGAGTCTGAGAGGTGGCTCCGGCATGCCCGGTGGGTGATTCCGGAGTGTCCGGCAAGTCGTTCTGGCATAGCCGGCTGGTGATTTTGGCATGTCCAGCAGGTAAGATTTTGGCATGTCCGTCAGGTGATTTTGACGTGTCCGGCGGGTGGTTCCGGGCAGTGGATCAGGTGGTTCCAGCGTTCTCGGCAGGTGATTCAGTTTGGTTCGGCAGGTGGTTCTGGTCTGTCCTGGAGGTGGTTCCGGCCTGTCCAGCACGTGGTTCTGGCACGTCTGAGAGGTGGTTCCGGCATGCCCGGCAGGTGATCCCAGAGAGTCCTCCAAGTGGTTCTGGCCCAGCCCGCAGGTGATTTTGGCGCGTCCGGCAGGTGGCTCCGGCATGCTCAGCAGGTTGTTCAGGCAGGTCCGGCAGGTGGTTCCGACGATTCGAGCAGGTGCTTCCGGCTAGCTCGGCAGGTGCTTTGGGCGTCTCCGTCACTTGATTTTGGCACATTTGAGAGGTGGGTCCAGCATTCCCAGCAGGTGATTCCAGAAAGTCCGGCAAGCGGTTCTGGCATAGCCAGCAGGTGATTTTTGCGTGTCCGGCAGGTGGGTCCTGCGAGTCGAGCAGGTGGTTCCTGCATGCTCGGCAGGTGGTTCAGGCGTGTCCGACAGGCGGTTCCGTTGTGTCCAGTAGGTGTTTCCGGCGTGTCCGGCACATGGTAGTGGCACGTCTGAGAGGTGGTTCCGGCATGCCCCGCAGGTGATTCCGGAGTGTCCGGCAAGTGGTTCTGGCATAGCCGGCTGGTGATTTTGGCGTGGCCCGCAGGTGGCTCCAGCGAGTCGAGCAGGTTGTTCCGGCGTGCTCAGCAGGTGTTTCAGATGGGTCCGTCAGGTGGTTCCGGTCTGTCCAATAGGTGGTTCCGGCGTGTCCGGCACGTGCTTCCGGCGAGTCTGAGAGGTGGCTCCGGCATGCCCGGTGGGTGATTCCGGAGTGTCCGGCAAGTCGTTCTGGCATAGCCGGCTGGTGATTTTGGCATGTCCAGCAGGTAAGATTTTGGCATGTCCGTCAGGTGATTTTGACGTGTCCGGCGGGTGGTTCCGGGCAGTGGATCAGGTGGTTCCAGCGTTCTCGGCAGGTGATTCAGTTTGGTTCGGCAGGTGGTTCTGGTCTGTCCTGGAGGTGGTTCCGGCCTGTCCAGCACGTGGTTCTGGCACGTCTGAGAGGTGGTTCCGGCATGCCCGGCAGGTGATCCCAGAGAGTCCTCCAAGTGGTTCTGGCCCAGCCCGCAGGTGATTTTGGCGCGTCCGGCAGGTGGCTCCGGCATGCTCAGCAGGTTGTTCAGGCAGGTCCGGCAGGTGGTTCCGACGATTCGAGCAGGTGCTTCCGGCTAGCTCGGCAGGTGCTTTGGGCGTCTCCGTCACTTGATTTTGGCACATTTGAGAGGTGGGTCCAGCATTCCCAGCAGGTGATTCCAGAAAGTCCGGCAAGCGGTTCTGGCATAGCCAGCAGGTGATTTTTGCGTGTCCGGCAGGTGGGTCCTGCGAGTCGAGCAGGTGGTTCCTGCATGCTCGGCAGGTGGTTCAGGCGTGTCCGACAGGCGGTTCCGTTGTGTCCAGTAGGTGTTTCCGGCGTGTCCGGCACATGGTAGTGGCACGTCTGAGAGGTGGTTCCGGCATGCCCCGCAGGTGATTCCGGAGTGTCCGGCAAGTGGTTCTGGCATAGCCGGCTGGTGATTTTGGCGTGGCCCGCAGGTGGCTCCAGCGAGTCGAGCAGGTTGTTCCGGCGTGCTCAGCAGGTGTTTCAGATGGGTCCGTCAGGTGGTTCCGGTCTGTCCAATAGGTGGTTCCGGCGTGTCCGGCACGTGCTTCCGGCGAGTCTGAGAGGTGGCTCCGGCATGCCCGGTGGGTGATTCCGGAGTGTCCGGCAAGTCGTTCTGGCATAGCCGGCTGGTGATTTTGGCATGTCCAGCAGGTAAGATTTTGGCATGTCCGTCAGGTGATTTTGACGTGTCCGGCGGGTGGTTCCGGGCAGTGGATCAGGTGGTTCCAGCGTTCTCGGCAGGTGATTCAGTTTGGTTCGGCAGGTGGTTCTGGTCTGTCCTGGAGGTGGTTCCGGCCTGTCCAGCACGTGGTTCTGGCACGTCTGAGAGGTGGTTCCGGCATGCCCGGCAGGTGATCCCAGAGAGTCCTCCAAGTGGTTCTGGCCCAGCCCGCAGGTGATTTTGGCGCGTCCGGCAGGTGGCTCCGGCATGCTCAGCAGGTTGTTCAGGCAGGTCCGGCAGGTGGTTCCGACGATTCGAGCAGGTGCTTCCGGCTAGCTCGGCAGGTGCTTTGGGCGTCTCCGTCACTTGATTTTGGCACATTTGAGAGGTGGGTCCAGCATTCCCAGCAGGTGATTCCAGAAAGTCCGGCAAGCGGTTCTGGCATAGCCAGCAGGTGATTTTTGCGTGTCCGGCAGGTGGGTCCTGCGAGTCGAGCAGGTGGTTCCTGCATGCTCGGCAGGTGGTTCAGGCGTGTCCGACAGGCGGTTCCGTTGTGTCCAGTAGGTGTTTCCGGCGTGTCCGGCACATGGTAGTGGCACGTCTGAGAGGTGGTTCCGGCATGCCCCGCAGGTGATTCCGGAGTGTCCGGCAAGTGGTTCTGGCATAGCCGGCTGGTGATTTTGGCGTGGCCAGCAGGTGGCTCCAGCGAGTCGAGCAGGTTGTTCCGGCGTGCTCAGCAGGTGTTTCAGATGGGTCCGTCAGGTGGTTCCGGTCTGTCCAATAGGTGGTTCCGGCGTGTCCGGCACGTGCTTCCGGCGAGTCTGAGAGGTGGCTCCGGCATGCCCGGTGGGTGATTCCGGAGTGTCCGGCAAGTCGTTCTGGCATAGCCGGCTGGTGATTTTGGCATGTCCAGCAGGTAAGATTTTGGCATGTCCGTCAGGTGATTTTGACGTGTCCGGCGGGTGGTTCCGGGCAGTGGATCAGGTGGTTCCAGCGTTCTCGGCAGGTGATTCAGTTTGGTTCGGCAGGTGGTTCTGGTCTGTTCTGGAGGTGGTTCCGGCCTGTCCAGCACGTGGTTCTGGCACGTCTGAGAGGTGGTTCCGGCATGCCCGGCAGGTGATCCCAGAGAGTCCTCCAAGTGGTTCTGGCCCAGCCCGCAGGTGATTTTGGCGCGTCCGGCAGGTGGCTCCGGCATGCTCAGCAGGTTGTTCAGGCAGGTCCGGCAGGTGGTTCCGACGATTCGAGCAGGTGCTTCCGGCTAGCTCGGCAGGTGCTTTGGGCGTCTCCGTCACTTGATTTTGGCACATTTGAGAGGTGGGTCCAGCATTCCCAGCAGGTGATTCCAGAAAGTCCGGCAAGCGGTTCTGGCATAGCCAGCAGGTGATTTTTGCGTGTCCGGCAGGTGGGTCCTGCGAGTCGAGCAGGTGGTTCCTGCATGCTCGGCAGGTGGTTCAGGCGTGTCCGACAGGCGGTTCCGTTGTGTCCAGTAGGTGTTTCCGGCGTGTCCGGCACATGGTAGTGGCACGTCTGAGAGGTGGTTCCGGCATGCCCCGCAGGTGATTCCGGAGTGTCCGGCAAGTGGTTCTGGCATAGCCGGCTGGTGATTTTGGCGTGGCCCGCAGGTGGCTCCAGCGAGTCGAGCAGGTTGTTCCGGCGTGCTCAGCAGGTGTTTCAGATGGGTCCGTCAGGTGGTTCCGGTCTGTCCAATAGGTGGTTCCGGCGTGTCCGGCACGTGCTTCCGGCGAGTCTGAGAGGTGGCTCCGGCATGCCCGGTGGGTGATTCCGGAGTGTCCGGCAAGTCGTTCTGGCATAGCCGGCTGGTGATTTTGGCATGTCCAGCAGGTAAGATTTTGGCATGTCCGTCAGGTGATTTTGACGTGTCCGGCGGGTGGTTCCGGGCAGTGGATCAGGTGGTTCCAGCGTTCTCGGCAGGTGATTCAGTTTGGTTCGGCAGGTGGTTCTGGTCTGTCCTGGAGGTGGTTCCGGCCTGTCCAGCACGTGGTTCTGGCACGTCTGAGAGGTGGTTCCGGCATGCCCGGCAGGTGATCCCAGAGAGTCCTCCAAGTGGTTCTGGCCCAGCCCGCAGGTGATTTTGGCGCGTCCGGCAGGTGGCTCCGGCATGCTCAGCAGGTTGTTCAGGCAGGTCCGGCAGGTGGTTCCGACGATTCGAGCAGGTGCTTCCGGCTAGCTCGGCAGGTGCTTTGGGCGTCTCCGTCACTTGATTTTGGCACATTTGAGAGGTGGGTCCAGCATTCCCAGCAGGTGATTCCAGAAAGTCCGGCAAGCGGTTCTGGCATAGCCAGCAGGTGATTTTTGCGTGTCCGGCAGGTGGGTCCTGCGAGTCGAGCAGGTGGTTCCTGCATGCTCGGCAGGTGGTTCAGGCGTGTCCGACAGGCGGTTCCGTTGTGTCCAGTAGGTGTTTCCGGCGTGTCCGGCACATGGTAGTGGCACGTCTGAGAGGTGGTTCCGGCATGCCCCGCAGGTGATTCCGGAGTGTCCGGCAAGTGGTTCTGGCATAGCCGGCTGGTGATTTTGGCGTGGCCCGCAGGTGGCTCCAGCGAGTCGAGCAGGTTGTTCCGGCGTGCTCAGCAGGTGTTTCAGATGGGTCCGTCAGGTGGTTCCGGTCTGTCCAATAGGTGGTTCCGGCGTGTCCGGCACGTGCTTCCGGCGAGTCTGAGAGGTGGCTCCGGCATGCCCGGTGGGTGATTCCGGAGTGTCCGGCAAGTCGTTCTGGCATAGCCGGCTGGTGATTTTGGCATGTCCAGCAGGTAAGATTTTGGCATGTCCGTCAGGTGATTTTGACGTGTCCGGCGGGTGGTTCCGGGCAGTGGATCAGGTGGTTCCAGCGTTCTCGGCAGGTGATTCAGTTTGGTTCGGCAGGTGGTTCTGGTCTGTCCTGGAGGTGGTTCCGGCCTGTCCAGCACGTGGTTCTGGCACGTCTGAGAGGTGGTTCCGGCATGCCCGGCAGGTGATCCCAGAGAGTCCTCCAAGTGGTTCTGGCCCAGCCCGCAGGTGATTTTGGCGCGTCCGGCAGGTGGCTCCGGCATGCTCAGCAGGTTGTTCAGGCAGGTCCGGCAGGTGGTTCCGACGATTCGAGCAGGTGCTTCCGGCTAGCTCGGCAGGTGCTTTGGGCGTCTCCGTCACTTGATTTTGGCACATTTGAGAGGTGGGTCCAGCATTCCCAGCAGGTGATTCCAGAAAGTCCGGCAAGCGGTTCTGGCATAGCCAGCAGGTGATTTTTGCGTGTCCGGCAGGTGGGTCCTGCGAGTCGAGCAGGTGGTTCCTGCATGCTCGGCAGGTGGTTCAGGCGTGTCCGACAGGCGGTTCCGTTGTGTCCAGTAGGTGTTTCCGGCGTGTCCGGCACATGGTAGTGGCACGTCTGAGAGGTGGTTCCGGCATGCCCCGCAGGTGATTCCGGAGTGTCCGGCAAGTGGTTCTGGCATAGCCGGCTGGTGATTTTGGCGTGGCCAGCAGGTGGCTCCAGCGAGTCGAGCAGGTTGTTCCGGCGTGCTCAGCAGGTGTTTCAGATGGGTCCGTCAGGTGGTTCCGGTCTGTCCAATAGGTGGTTCCGGCGTGTCCGGCACGTGCTTCCGGCGAGTCTGAGAGGTGGCTCCGGCATGCCCGGTGGGTGATTCCGGAGTGTCCGGCAAGTCGTTCTGGCATAGCCGGCTGGTGATTTTGGCATGTCCAGCAGGTAAGATTTTGGCATGTCCGTCAGGTGATTTTGACGTGTCCGGCGGGTGGTTCCGGGCAGTGGATCAGGTGGTTCCAGCGTTCTCGGCAGGTGATTCAGTTTGGTTCGGCAGGTGGTTCTGGTCTGTCCTGGAGGTGGTTCCGGCCTGTCCAGCACGTGGTTCTGGCACGTCTGAGAGGTGGTTCCGGCATGCCCGGCAGGTGATCCCAGAGAGTCCTCCAAGTGGTTCTGGCCCAGCCCGCAGGTGATTTTGGCGCGTCCGGCAGGTGGCTCCGGCATGCTCAGCAGGTTGTTCAGGCAGGTCCGGCAGGTGGTTCCGACGATTCGAGCAGGTGCTTCCGGCTAGCTCGGCAGGTGCTTTGGGCGTCTCCGTCACTTGATTTTGGCACATTTGAGAGGTGGGTCCAGCATTCCCAGCAGGTGATTCCAGAAAGTCCGGCAAGCGGTTCTGGCATAGCCAGCAGGTGATTTTTGCGTGTCCGGCAGGTGGGTCCTGCGAGTCGAGCAGGTGGTTCCTGCATGCTCGGCAGGTGGTTCAGGCGTGTCCGACAGGCGGTTCCGTTGTGTCCAGTAGGTGTTTCCGGCGTGTCCGGCACATGGTAGTGGCACGTCTGAGAGGTGGTTCCGGCATGCCCCGCAGGTGATTCCGGAGTGTCCGGCAAGTGGTTCTGGCATAGCCGGCTGGTGATTTTGGCGTGGCCCGCAGGTGGCTCCAGCGAGTCGAGCAGGTTGTTCCGGCGTGCTCAGCAGGTGTTTCAGATGGGTCCGTCAGGTGGTTCCGGTCTGTCCAATAGGTGGTTCCGGCGTGTCCGGCACGTGCTTCCGGCGAGTCTGAGAGGTGGCTCCGGCATGCCCGGTGGGTGATTCCGGAGTGTCCGGCAAGTCGTTCTGGCATAGCCGGCTGGTGATTTTGGCATGTCCAGCAGGTAAGATTTTGGCATGTCCGTCAGGTGGTTTTGACGTGTCCGGCGGGTGGTTCCGGGCAGTGGATCAGGTGGTTCCAGCGTTCTCGGCAGGTGATTCAGTTTGGTTCGGCAGGTGGTTCTGGTCTGTCCTGGAGGTGGTTCCGGCCTGTCCAGCACGTGGTTCTGGCACGTCTGAGAGGTGGTTCCGGCATGCCCGGCAGGTGATCCCAGAGAGTCCTCCAAGTGGTTCTGGCCCAGCCCGCAGGTGATTTTGGCGCGTCCGGCAGGTGGCTCCGGCATGCTCAGCAGGTTGTTCAGGCAGGTCCGGCAGGTGGTTCCGACGATTCGAGCAGGTGCTTCCGGCTAGCTCGGCAGGTGCTTTGGGCGTCTCCGTCACTTGATTTTGGCACATTTGAGAGGTGGGTCCAGCATTCCCAGCAGGTGATTCCAGAAAGTCCGGCAAGCGGTTCTGGCATAGCCAGCAGGTGATTTTTGCGTGTCCGGCAGGTGGGTCCTGCGAGTCGAGCAGGTGGTTCCTGCATGCTCGGCAGGTGGTTCAGGCGTGTCCGACAGGCGGTTCCGTTGTGTCCAGTAGGTGTTTCCGGCGTGTCCGGCACATGGTAGTGGCACGTCTGAGAGGTGGTTCCGGCATGCCCCGCAGGTGATTCCGGAGTGTCCGGCAAGTGGTTCTGGCATAGCCGGCTGGTGATTTTGGCGTGGCCCGCAGGTGGCTCCAGCGAGTCGAGCAGGTTGTTCCGGCGTGCTCAGCAGGTGTTTCAGATGGGTCCGTCAGGTGGTTCCGGTCTGTCCAATAGGTGGTTCCGGCGTGTCCGGCACGTGCTTCCGGCGAGTCTGAGAGGTGGCTCCGGCATGCCCGGTGGGTGATTCCGGAGTGTCCGGCAAGTCGTTCTGGCATAGCCGGCTGGTGATTTTGGCATGTCCAGCAGGTAAGATTTTGGCATGTCCGTCAGGTGATTTTGACGTGTCCGGCGGGTGGTTCCGGGCAGTGGATCAGGTGGTTCCAGCGTTCTCGGCAGGTGATTCAGTTTGGTTCGGCAGGTGGTTCTGGTCTGTCCTGGAGGTGGTTCCGGCCTGTCCAGCACGTGGTTCTGGCACGTCTGAGAGGTGGTTCCGGCATGCCCGGCAGGTGATCCCAGAGAGTCCTCCAAGTGGTTCTGGCCCAGCCCGCAGGTGATTTTGGCGCGTCCGGCAGGTGGCTCCGGCATGCTCAGCAGGTTGTTCAGGCAGGTCCGGCAGGTGGTTCCGACGATTCGAGCAGGTGCTTCCGGCTAGCTCGGCAGGTGCTTTGGGCGTCTCCGTCACTTGATTTTGGCACATTTGAGAGGTGGGTCCAGCATTCCCAGCAGGTGATTCCAGAAAGTCCGGCAAGCGGTTCTGGCATAGCCAGCAGGTGATTTTTGCGTGTCCGGCAGGTGGGTCCTGCGAGTCGAGCAGGTGGTTCCTGCATGCTCGGCAGGTGGTTCAGGCGTGTCCGACAGGCGGTTCCGTTGTGTCCAGTAGGTGTTTCCGGCGTGTCCGGCACATGGTAGTGGCACGTCTGAGAGGTGGTTCCGGCATGCCCCGCAGGTGATTCCGGAGTGTCCGGCAAGTGGTTCTGGCATAGCCGGCTGGTGATTTTGGCGTGGCCAGCAGGTGGCTCCAGCGAGTCGAGCAGGTTGTTCCGGCGTGCTCAGCAGGTGTTTCAGATGGGTCCGTCAGGTGGTTCCGGTCTGTCCAATAGGTGGTTCCGGCGTGTCCGGCACGTGCTTCCGGCGAGTCTGAGAGGTGGCTCCGGCATGCCCGGTGGGTGATTCCGGAGTGTCCGGCAAGTCGTTCTGGCATAGCCGGCTGGTGATTTTGGCATGTCCAGCAGGTAAGATTTTGGCATGTCCGTCAGGTGATTTTGACGTGTCCGGCGGGTGGTTCCGGGCAGTGGATCAGGTGGTTCCAGCGTTCTCGGCAGGTGATTCAGTTTGGTTCGGCAGGTGGTTCTGGTCTGTCCTGGAGGTGGTTCCGGCCTGTCCAGCACGTGGTTCTGGCACGTCTGAGAGGTGGTTCCGGCATGCCCGGCAGGTGATCCCAGAGAGTCCTCCAAGTGGTTCTGGCCCAGCCCGCAGGTGATTTTGGCGCGTCCGGCAGGTGGCTCCGGCATGCTCAGCAGGTTGTTCAGGCAGGTCCGGCAGGTGGTTCCGACGATTCGAGCAGGTGCTTCCGGCTAGCTCGGCAGGTGCTTTGGGCGTCTCCGTCACTTGATTTTGGCACATTTGAGAGGTGGGTCCAGCATTCCCAGCAGGTGATTCCAGAAAGTCCGGCAAGCGGTTCTGGCATAGCCAGCAGGTGATTTTTGCGTGTCCGGCAGGTGGGTCCTGCGAGTCGAGCAGGTGGTTCCTGCATGCTCGGCAGGTGGTTCAGGCGTGTCCGACAGGCGGTTCCGTTGTGTCCAGTAGGTGTTTCCGGCGTGTCCGGCACATGGTAGTGGCACGTCTGAGAGGTGGTTCCGGCATGCCCCGCAGGTGATTCCGGAGTGTCCGGCAAGTGGTTCTGGCATAGCCGGCTGGTGATTTTGGCGTGGCCCGCAGGTGGCTCCAGCGAGTCGAGCAGGTTGTTCCGGCGTGCTCAGCAGGTGTTTCAGATGGGTCCGTCAGGTGGTTCCGGTCTGTCCAATAGGTGGTTCCGGCGTGTCCGGCACGTGCTTCCGGCGAGTCTGAGAGGTGGCTCCGGCATGCCCGGTGGGTGATTCCGGAGTGTCCGGCAAGTCGTTCTGGCATAGCCGGCTGGTGATTTTGGCATGTCCAGCAGGTAAGATTTTGGCATGTCCGTCAGGTGATTTTGACGTGTCCGGCGGGTGGTTCCGGGCAGTGGATCAGGTGGTTCCAGCGTTCTCGGCAGGTGATTCAGTTTGGTTCGGCAGGTGGTTCTGGTCTGTCCTGGAGGTGGTTCCGGCCTGTCCAGCACGTGGTTCTGGCACGTCTGAGAGGTGGTTCCGGCATGCCCGGCAGGTGATCCCAGAGAGTCCTCCAAGTGGTTCTGGCCCAGCCCGCAGGTGATTTTGGCGCGTCCGGCAGGTGGCTCCGGCATGCTCAGCAGGTTGTTCAGGCAGGTCCGGCAGGTGGTTCCGACGATTCGAGCAGGTGCTTCCGGCTAGCTCGGCAGGTGCTTTGGGCGTCTCCGTCACTTGATTTTGGCACATTTGAGAGGTGGGTCCAGCATTCCCAGCAGGTGATTCCAGAAAGTCCGGCAAGCGGTTCTGGCATAGCCAGCAGGTGATTTTTGCGTGTCCGGCAGGTGGGTCCTGCGAGTCGAGCAGGTGGTTCCTGCATGCTCGGCAGGTGGTTCAGGCGTGTCCGACAGGCGGTTCCGTTGTGTCCAGTAGGTGTTTCCGGCGTGTCCGGCACATGGTAGTGGCACGTCTGAGAGGTGGTTCCGGCATGCCCCGCAGGTGATTCCGGAGTGTCCGGCAAGTGGTTCTGGCATAGCCGGCTGGTGATTTTGGCGTGGCCCGCAGGTGGCTCCAGCGAGTCGAGCAGGTTGTTCCGGCGTGCTCAGCAGGTGTTTCAGATGGGTCCGTCAGGTGGTTCCGGTCTGTCCAATAGGTGGTTCCGGCGTGTCCGGCACGTGCTTCCGGCGAGTCTGAGAGGTGGCTCCGGCATGCCCGGTGGGTGATTCCGGAGTGTCCGGCAAGTCGTTCTGGCATAGCCGGCTGGTGATTTTGGCATGTCCAGCAGGTAAGATTTTGGCATGTCCGTCAGGTGATTTTGACGTGTCCGGCGGGTGGTTCCGGGCAGTGGATCAGGTGGTTCCAGCGTTCTCGGCAGGTGATTCAGTTTGGTTCGGCAGGTGGTTCTGGTCTGTCCTGGAGGTGGTTCCGGCCTGTCCAGCACGTGGTTCTGGCACGTCTGAGAGGTGGTTCCGGCATGCCCGGCAGGTGATCCCAGAGAGTCCTCCAAGTGGTTCTGGCCCAGCCCGCAGGTGATTTTGGCGCGTCCGGCAGGTGGCTCCGGCATGCTCAGCAGGTTGTTCAGGCAGGTCCGGCAGGTGGTTCCGACGATTCGAGCAGGTGCTTCCGGCTAGCTCGGCAGGTGCTTTGGGCGTCTCCGTCACTTGATTTTGGCACATTTGAGAGGTGGGTCCAGCATTCCCAGCAGGTGATTCCAGAAAGTCCGGCAAGCGGTTCTGGCATAGCCAGCAGGTGATTTTTGCGTGTCCGGCAGGTGGGTCCTGCGAGTCGAGCAGGTGGTTCCTGCATGCTCGGCAGGTGGTTCAGGCGTGTCCGACAGGCGGTTCCGTTGTGTCCAGTAGGTGTTTCCGGCGTGTCCGGCACATGGTAGTGGCACGTCTGAGAGGTGGTTCCGGCATGCCCCGCAGGTGATTCCGGAGTGTCCGGCAAGTGGTTCTGGCATAGCCGGCTGGTGATTTTGGCGTGGCCCGCAGGTGGCTCCAGCGAGTCGAGCAGGTTGTTCCGGCGTGCTCAGCAGGTGTTTCAGATGGGTCCGTCAGGTGGTTCCGGTCTGTCCAATAGGTGGTTCCGGCGTGTCCGGCACGTGCTTCCGGCGAGTCTGAGAGGTGGCTCCGGCATGCCCGGTGGGTGATTCCGGAGTGTCCGGCAAGTCGTTCTGGCATAGCCGGCTGGTGATTTTGGCATGTCCAGCAGGTAAGATTTTGGCATGTCCGTCAGGTGATTTTGACGTGTCCGGCGGGTGGTTCCGGGCAGTGGATCAGGTGGTTCCAGCGTTCTCGGCAGGTGATTCAGTTTGGTTCGGCAGGTGGTTCTGGTCTGTCCTGGAGGTGGTTCCGGCCTGTCCAGCACGTGGTTCTGGCACGTCTGAGAGGTGGTTCCGGCATGCCCGGCAGGTGATCCCAGAGAGTCCTCCAAGTGGTTCTGGCCCAGCCCGCAGGTGATTTTGGCGCGTCCGGCAGGTGGCTCCGGCATGCTCAGCAGGTTGTTCAGGCAGGTCCGGCAGGTGGTTCCGACGATTCGAGCAGGTGCTTCCGGCTAGCTCGGCAGGTGCTTTGGGCGTCTCCGTCACTTGATTTTGGCACATTTGAGAGGTGGGTCCAGCATTCCCAGCAGGTGATTCCAGAAAGTCCGGCAAGCGGTTCTGGCATAGCCAGCAGGTGATTTTTGCGTGTCCGGCAGGTGGGTCCTGCGAGTCGAGCAGGTGGTTCCTGCATGCTCGGCAGGTGGTTCAGGCGTGTCCGACAGGCGGTTCCGTTGTGTCCAGTAGGTGTTTCCGGCGTGTCCGGCACATGGTAGTGGCACGTCTGAGAGGTGGTTCCGGCATGCCCCGCAGGTGATTCCGGAGTGTCCGGCAAGTGGTTCTGGCATAGCCGGCTGGTGATTTTGGCGTGGCCCGCAGGTGGCTCCAGCGAGTCGAGCAGGTTGTTCCGGCGTGCTCAGCAGGTGTTTCAGATGGGTCCGTCAGGTGGTTCCGGTCTGTCCAATAGGTGGTTCCGGCGTGTCCGGCACGTGCTTCCGGCGAGTCTGAGAGGTGGCTCCGGCATGCCCGGTGGGTGATTCCGGAGTGTCCGGCAAGTCGTTCTGGCATAGCCGGCTGGTGATTTTGGCATGTCCAGCAGGTAAGATTTTGGCATGTCCGTCAGGTGATTTTGACGTGTCCGGCGGGTGGTTCCGGGCAGTGGATCAGGTGGTTCCAGCGTTCTCGGCAGGTGATTCAGTTTGGTTCGGCAGGTGGTTCTGGTCTGTCCTGGAGGTGGTTCCGGCCTGTCCAGCACGTGGTTCTGGCACGTCTGAGAGGTGGTTCCGGCATGCCCGGCAGGTGATCCCAGAGAGTCCTCCAAGTGGTTCTGGCCCAGCCCGCAGGTGATTTTGGCGCGTCCGGCAGGTGGCTCCGGCCTGCTCAGCAGGTTGTTCAGGCAGGTCCGGCAGGTGGTTCCGACGATTCGAGCAGGTGCTTCCGGCTAGCTCGGCAGGTGCTTTGGGCGTCTCCGTCACTTGATTTTGGCACATTTGAGAGGTGGGTCCAGCATTCCCAGCAGGTGATTCCAGAAAGTCCGGCAAGCGGTTCTGGCATAGCCAGCAGGTGATTTTTGCGTGTCCGGCAGGTGGGTCCTGCGAGTCGAGCAGGTGGTTCCTGCATGCTCGGCAGGTGGTTCAGGCGTGTCCGACAGGCGGTTCCGTTGTGTCCAGTAGGTGTTTCCGGCGTGTCCGGCACATGGTAGTGGCACGTCTGAGAGGTGGTTCCGGCATGCCCCGCAGGTGATTCCGGAGTGTCCGGCAAGTGGTTCTGGCATAGCCGGCTGGTGATTTTGGCGTGGCCCGCAGGTGGCTCCAGCGAGTCGAGCAGGTTGTTCCGGCGTGCTCAGCAGGTGTTTCAGATGGGTCCGTCAGGTGGTTCCGGTCTGTCCAATAGGTGGTTCCGGCGTGTCCGGCACGTGCTTCCGGCGAGTCTGAGAGGTGGCTCCGGCATGCCCGGTGGGTGATTCCGGAGTGTCCGGCAAGTCGTTCTGGCATAGCCGGCTGGTGATTTTGGCATGTCCAGCAGGTAAGATTTTGGCATGTCCGTCAGGTGATTTTGACGTGTCCGGCGGGTGGTTCCGGGCAGTGGATCAGGTGGTTCCAGCGTTCTCGGCAGGTGATTCAGTTTGGTTCGGCAGGTGGTTCTGGTCTGTCCTGGAGGTGGTTCCGGCCTGTCCAGCACGTGGTTCTGGCACGTCTGAGAGGTGGTTCCGGCATGCCCGGCAGGTGATCCCAGAGAGTCCTCCAAGTGGTTCTGGCCCAGCCCGCAGGTGATTTTGGCGCGTCCGGCAGGTGGCTCCGGCCTGCTCAGCAGGTTGTTCAGGCAGGTCCGGCAGGTGGTTCCGACGATTCGAGCAGGTGCTTCCGGCTAGCTCGGCAGGTGCTTTGGGCGTCTCCGTCACTTGATTTTGGCACATTTGAGAGGTGGGTCCAGCATTCCCAGCAGGTGATTCCAGAAAGTCCGGCAAGCGGTTCTGGCATAGCCAGCAGGTGATTTTTGCGTGTCCGGCAGGTGGGTCCTGCGAGTCGAGCAGGTGGTTCCTGCATGCTCGGCAGGTGGTTCAGGCGTGTCCGACAGGCGGTTCCGTTGTGTCCAGTAGGTGTTTCCGGCGTGTCCGGCACATGGTAGTGGCACGTCTGAGAGGTGGTTCCGGCATGCCCCGCAGGTGATTCCGGAGTGTCCGGCAAGTGGTTCTGGCATAGCCGGCTGGTGATTTTGGCGTGGCCCGCAGGTGGCTCCAGCGAGTCGAGCAGGTTGTTCCGGCGTGCTCAGCAGGTGTTTCAGATGGGTCCGTCAGGTGGTTCCGGTCTGTCCAATAGGTGGTTCCGGCGTGTCCGGCACGTGCTTCCGGCGAGTCTGAGAGGTGGCTCCGGCATGCCCGGTGGGTGATTCCGGAGTGTCCGGCAAGTCGTTCTGGCATAGCCGGCTGGTGATTTTGGCATGTCCAGCAGGTAAGATTTTGGCATGTCCGTCAGGTGATTTTGACGTGTCCGGCGGGTGGTTCCGGGCAGTGGATCAGGTGGTTCCAGCGTTCTCGGCAGGTGATTCAGTTTGGTTCGGCAGGTGGTTCTGGTCTGTCCTGGAGGTGGTTCCGGCCTGTCCAGCACGTGGTTCTGGCACGTCTGAGAGGTGGTTCCGGCATGCCCGGCAGGTGATCCCAGAGAGTCCTCCAAGTGGTTCTGGCCCAGCCCGCAGGTGATTTTGGCGCGTCCGGCAGGTGGCTCCGGCCTGCTCAGCAGGTTGTTCAGGCAGGTCCGGCAGGTGGTTCCGACGATTCGAGCAGGTGCTTCCGGCTAGCTCGGCAGGTGCTTTGGGCGTCTCCGTCACTTGATTTTGGCACATTTGAGAGGTGGGTCCAGCATTCCCAGCAGGTGATTCCAGAAAGTCCGGCAAGCGGTTCTGGCATAGCCAGCAGGTGATTTTTGCGTGTCCGGCAGGTGGGTCCTGCGAGTCGAGCAGGTGGTTCCTGCATGCTCGGCAGGTGGTTCAGGCGTGTCCGACAGGCGGTTCCGTTGTGTCCAGTAGGTGTTTCCGGCGTGTCCGGCACATGGTAGTGGCACGTCTGAGAGGTGGTTCCGGCATGCCCCGCAGGTGATTCCGGAGTGTCCGGCAAGTGGTTCTGGCATAGCCGGCTGGTGATTTTGGCGTGGCCCGCAGGTGGCTCCAGCGAGTCGAGCAGGTTGTTCCGGCGTGCTCAGCAGGTGTTTCAGATGGGTCCGTCAGGTGGTTCCGGTCTGTCCAATAGGTGGTTCCGGCGTGTCCGGCACGTGCTTCCGGCGAGTCTGAGAGGTGGCTCCGGCATGCCCGGTGGGTGATTCCGGAGTGTCCGGCAAGTCGTTCTGGCATAGCCGGCTGGTGATTTTGGCATGTCCAGCAGGTAAGATTTTGGCATGTCCGTCAGGTGATTTTGACGTGTCCGGCGGGTGGTTCCGGGCAGTGGATCAGGTGGTTCCAGCGTTCTCGGCAGGTGATTCAGTTTGGTTCGGCAGGTGGTTCTGGTCTGTCCTGGAGGTGGTTCCGGCCTGTCCAGCACGTGGTTCTGGCACGTCTGAGAGGTGGTTCCGGCATGCCCGGCAGGTGATCCCAGAGAGTCCTCCAAGTGGTTCTGGCCCAGCCCGCAGGTGATTTTGGCGTGTCCGGCAGGTGGCTCCGGCATGCTCAGCAGGTTGTTCAGGCAGGTCCGGCAGGTGGTTCCGACGATTCGAGCAGGTGCTTCCGGCTAGCTCGGCAGGTGCTTTTGGCGTCTCCGTCACTTGATTTTGGCACATTTGAGAGGTGGGTCCAGCATTCCCAGCAGGTGATTCCAGAAAGTCCGGCAAGCGGTTCTGGCATAGCCAGCAGGTGATTTTTGCGTGTCCGGCAGGTGGGTCCTGCGAGTCGAGCAGGTGGTTCCTGCATGCTCGGCAGGTGGTTCAGGCGTGTCCGACAGGCGGTTCCGTTGTGTCCAGTAGGTGTTTCCGGCGTGTCCGGCACATGGTAGTGGCACGTCTGAGAGGTGGTTCCGGCATGCCCCGCAGGTGATTCCGGAGTGTCCAGCAAGTGGTTCTGGCATAGCCGGCTGGTGATTTTGGCGTGGCCAGCAGGTGGCTCCAGCGAGTCGAGCAGGTTGTTCCGGCGTGCTCAGCAGGTGTTTCAGATGGGTCCGTCAGGTGGTTCCGGTCTGTCCAATAGGTGGTTCCGGCGTGTCCGGCACGTGCTTCCGGCGAGTCTGAGAGGTGGCTCCGGCATGCCCGGTGGGTGATTCCGGAGTGTCCGGCAAGTCGTTCTGGCATAGCCGGCTGGTGATTTTGGCATGTCCAGCAGGTAAGATTTTGGCATGTCCGTCAGGTGATTTTGACGTGTCCGGCGGGTGGTTCCGGGCAGTGGATCAGGTGGTTCCAGCGTTCTCGGCAGGTGATTCAGTTTGGTTCGGCAGGTGGTTCTGGTCTGTCCTGGACGTGGTTCCGGCCTGTCCAGCACGTGGTTCTGGCACGTCTGAGAGGTGGTTCCGGCATGCCCGGCAGGTGATCCCAGAGAGTCCTCCAAGTGGTTCTGGCCCAGCCCGCAGGTGATTTTGGCGTGTCCGGCAGGTGGCTCCGGCATGCTCAGCAGGTTGTTCAGGCAGGTCCGGCAGGTGGTTCCGACGATTCGAGCAGGTGCTTCCGGCTAGCTCGGCAGGTGCTTTTGGCGTCTCCGTCACTTGATTTTGGCACATTTGAGAGGTGGGTCCAGCATTCCCAGCAGGTGATTCCAGAAAGTCCGGCAAGCGGTTCTGGCATAGCCAGCAGGTGATTTTTGCGTGTCCGGCAGGTGGGTCCTGCGAGTCGAGCAGGTGGTTCCTGCATGCTCGGCAGGTGGTTCAGGCGTGTCCGACAGGCGGTTCCGTTGTGTCCAGTAGGTGTTTCCGGCGTGTCCGGCACATGGTAGTGGCACGTCTGAGAGGTGGTTCCGGCATGCCCCGCAGGTGATTCCGGAGTGTCCAGCAAGTGGTTCTGGCATAGCCGGCTGGTGATTTTGGCGTGGCCAGCAGGTGGCTCCAGCGAGTCGAGCAGGTTGTTCCGGCGTGCTCAGCAGGTGTTTCAGATGGGTCCGTCAGGTGGTTCCGGTCTGTCCAATAGGTGGTTCCGGCGTGTCCGGCACGTGCTTCCGGCGAGTCTGAGAGGTGGCTCCGGCATGCCCGGTGGGTGATTCCGGAGTGTCCGGCAAGTCGTTCTGGCATAGCCGGCTGGTGATTTTGGCATGTCCAGCAGGTAAGATTTTGGCATGTCCGTCAGGTGATTTTGACGTGTCCGGCGGGTGGTTCCGGGCAGTGGATCAGGTGGTTCCAGCGTTCTCGGCAGGTGATTCAGTTTGGTTCGGCAGGTGGTTCTGGTCTGTCCTGGACGTGGTTCCGGCCTGTCCAGCACGTGGTTCTGGCACGTCTGAGAGGTGGTTCCGGCATGCCCGGCAGGTGATCCCAGAGAGTCCTCCAAGTGGTTCTGGCCCAGCCCGCAGGTGATTTTGGCGTGTCCGGCAGGTGGCTCCGGCATGCTCAGCAGGTTGTTCAGGCAGGTCCGGCAGGTGGTTCCGACGATTCGAGCAGGTGCTTCCGGCTAGCTCGGCAGGTGCTTTTGGCGTCTCCGTCACTTGATTTTGGCACATTTGAGAGGTGGGTCCAGCATTCCCAGCAGGTGATTCCAGAAAGTCCGGCAAGCGGTTCTGGCATAGCCAGCAGGTGATTTTTGCGTGTCCGGCAGGTGGGTCCTGCGAGTCGAGCAGGTGGTTCCTGCATGCTCGGCAGGTGGTTCAGGCGTGTCCGACAGGCGGTTCCGTTGTGTCCAGTAGGTGTTTCCGGCGTGTCCGGCACATGGTAGTGGCACGTCTGAGAGGTGGTTCCGGCATGCCCCGCAGGTGATTCCGGAGTGTCCAGCAAGTGGTTCTGGCATAGCCGGCTGGTGATTTTGGCGTGGCCAGCAGGTGGCTCCAGCGAGTCGAGCAGGTTGTTCCGGCGTGCTCAGCAGGTGTTTCAGATGGGTCCGTCAGGTGGTTCCGGTCTGTCCAATAGGTGGTTCCGGCGTGTCCGGCACGTGCTTCCGGCGAGTCTGAGAGGTGGCTCCGGCATGCCCGGTGGGTGATTCCGGAGTGTCCGGCAAGTCGTTCTGGCATAGCCGGCTGGTGATTTTGGCATGTCCAGCAGGTAAGATTTTGGCATGTCCGTCAGGTGATTTTGACGTGTCCGGCGGGTGGTTCCGGGCAGTGGATCAGGTGGTTCCAGCGTTCTCGGCAGGTGATTCAGTTTGGTTCGGCAGGTGGTTCTGGTCTGTCCTGGACGTGGTTCCGGCCTGTCCAGCACGTGGTTCTGGCACGTCTGAGAGGTGGTTCCGGCATGCCCGGCAGGTGATCCCAGAGAGTCCTCCAAGTGGTTCTGGCCCAGCCCGCAGGTGATTTTGGCGTGTCCGGCAGGTGGCTCCGGCATGCTCAGCAGGTTGTTCAGGCAGGTCCGGCAGGTGGTTCCGACGATTCGAGCAGGTGCTTCCGGCTAGCTCGGCAGGTGCTTTTGGCGTCTCCGTCACTTGATTTTGGCACATTTGAGAGGTGGGTCCAGCATTCCCAGCAGGTGATTCCAGAAAGTCCGGCAAGCGGTTCTGGCATAGCCAGCAGGTGATTTTTGCGTGTCCGGCAGGTGGGTCCTGCGAGTCGAGCAGGTGGTTCCTGCATGCTCGGCAGGTGGTTCAGGCGTGTCCGACAGGCGGTTCCGTTGTGTCCAGTAGGTGTTTCCGGCGTGTCCGGCACATGGTAGTGGCACGTCTGAGAGGTGGTTCCGGCATGCCCCGCAGGTGATTCCGGAGTGTCCAGCAAGTGGTTCTGGCATAGCCGGCTGGTGATTTTGGCGTGGCCAGCAGGTGGCTCCAGCGAGTCGAGCAGGTTGTTCCGGCGTGCTCAGCAGGTGTTTCAGATGGGTCCGTCAGGTGGTTCCGGTCTGTCCAATAGGTGGTTCCGGCGTGTCCGGCACGTGCTTCCGGCGAGTCTGAGAGGTGGCTCCGGCATGCCCGGTGGGTGATTCCGGAGTGTCCGGCAAGTCGTTCTGGCATAGCCGGCTGGTGATTTTGGCATGTCCAGCAGGTAAGATTTTGGCATGTCCGTCAGGTGATTTTGACGTGTCCGGCGGGTGGTTCCGGGCAGTGGATCAGGTGGTTCCAGCGTTCTCGGCAGGTGATTCAGTTTGGTTCGGCAGGTGGTTCTGGTCTGTCCTGGACGTGGTTCCGGCCTGTCCAGCACGTGGTTCTGGCACGTCTGAGAGGTGGTTCCGGCATGCCCGGCAGGTGATCCCAGAGAGTCCTCCAAGTGGTTCTGGCCCAGCCCGCAGGTGATTTTGGCGTGTCCGGCAGGTGGCTCCGGCATGCTCAGCAGGTTGTTCAGGCAGGTCCGGCAGGTGGTTCCGACGATTCGAGCAGGTGCTTCCGGCTAGCTCGGCAGGTGCTTTTGGCGTCTCCGTCACTTGATTTTGGCACATTTGAGAGGTGGGTCCAGCATTCCCAGCAGGTGATTCCAGAAAGTCCGGCAAGCGGTTCTGGCATAGCCAGCAGGTGATTTTTGCGTGTCCGGCAGGTGGGTCCTGCGAGTCGAGCAGGTGGTTCCTGCATGCTCGGCAGGTGGTTCAGGCGTGTCCGACAGGCGGTTCCGTTGTGTCCAGTAGGTGTTTCCGGCGTGTCCGGCACATGGTAGTGGCACGTCTGAGAGGTGGTTCCGGCATGCCCCGCAGGTGATTCCGGAGTGTCCAGCAAGTGGTTCTGGCATAGCCGGCTGGTGATTTTGGCGTGGCCAGCAGGTGGCTCCAGCGAGTCGAGCAGGTTGTTCCGGCGTGCTCAGCAGGTGTTTCAGATGGGTCCGTCAGGTGGTTCCGGTCTGTCCAATAGGTGGTTCCGGCGTGTCCGGCACGTGCTTCCGGCGAGTCTGAGAGGTGGCTCCGGCATGCCCGGTGGGTGATTCCGGAGTGTCCGGCAAGTCGTTCTGGCATAGCCGGCTGGTGATTTTGGCATGTCCAGCAGGTAAGATTTTGGCATGTCCGTCAGGTGATTTTGACGTGTCCGGCGGGTGGTTCCGGGCAGTGGATCAGGTGGTTCCAGCGTTCTCGGCAGGTGATTCAGTTTGGTTCGGCAGGTGGTTCTGGTCTGTCCTGGAGGTGGTTCCGGCCTGTCCAGCACGTGGTTCTGGCACGTCTGAGAGGTGGTTCCGGCATGCCCGGCAGGTGATCCCAGAGAGTCCTCCAAGTGGTTCTGGCCCAGCCCGCAGGTGATTTTGGCGCGTCCGGCAGGTGGCTCCGGCATGCTCAGCAGGTTGTTCAGGCAGGTCCGGCAGGTGGTTCCGACGATTCGAGCAGGTGCTTCCGGCTAGCTCGGCAGGTGCTTTGGGCGTCTCCGTCACTTGATTTTGGCACATTTGAGAGGTGGGTCCAGCATTCCCAGCAGGTGATTCCAGAAAGTCCGGCAAGCGGTTCTGGCATAGCCAGCAGGTGATTTTGGCATGTCCGGCAGGTGGGTCCTGCGAGTCGAGCAGGTGGTTCCGTAGGCTCGGCAGGTGGTTCAGGCGTGTCCGACAGGCGGTTCCGTTGTGTCCAGTAGGTGTTTCCGGCGTGTCCGGCACATGGTAGTGGCACGTCTGAGAGGTGGTTCCGGCATGCCCCGCAGGTGATTCCGGAGTGTCCAGCAAGTGGTTCTGGCATAGCCGGCTGGTGATTTTGGCGTGGCCAGCAGGTGGCTCCAGCGAGTCGAGCAGGTTGTTCCGGCGTGCTCAGCAGGTGTTTCAGATGGGTCCGTCAGGTGGTTCCGGTCTGTCCAATAGGTGGTTCCGGCGTGTCCGGCACGTGCTTCCGGCGAGTCTGAGAGGTGGCTCCGGCATGCCCGGTGGGTGATTCCGGAGTGTCCGGCAAGTCGTTCTGGCATAGCCGGCTGGTGATTTTGGCATGTCCAGCAGGTAAGATTTTGGCATGTCCGTCAGGTGATTTTGACGTGTCCGGCGGGTGGTTCCGGGCAGTGGATCAGGTGGTTCCAGCGTTCTCGGCAGGTGATTCAGTTTGGTTCGGCAGGTGGTTCTGGTCTGTCCTGGACGTGGTTCCGGCCTGTCCAGCACGTGGTTCTGGCACGTCTGAGAGGTGGTTCCGGCATGCCCGGCAGGTGATCCCAGAGAGTCCTCCAAGTGGTTCTGGCCCAGCCCGCAGGTGATTTTGGCGCGTCCGGCAGGTGGCTCCGGCATGCTCAGCAGGTTGTTCAGGCAGGTCCGGCAGGTGGTTCCGACGATTCGAGCAGGTGCTTCCGGCTAGCTCGGCAGGTGCTTTGGGCGTCTCCGTCACTTGATTTTGGCACATTTGAGAGGTGGGTCCAGCATTCCCAGCAGGTGATTCCAGAAAGTCCGGCAAGCGGTTCTGGCATAGCCAGCAGGTGATTTTTGCGTGTCCGGCAGGTGGGTCCTGCGAGTCGAGCAGGTGGTTCCTGCATGCTCGGCAGGTGGTTCAGGCGTGTCCGACAGGCGGTTCCGTTGTGTCCAGTAGGTGTTTCCGGCGTGTCCGGCACATGGTAGTGGCACGTCTGAGAGGTGGTTCCGGCATGCCCCGCAGGTGATTCCGGAGTGTCCAGCAAGTGGTTCTGGCATAGCCGGCTGGTGATTTTGGCGTGGCCAGCAGGTGGCTCCAGCGAGTCGAGCAGGTTGTTCCGGCGTGCTCAGCAGGTGTTTCAGATGGGTCCGTCAGGTGGTTCCGGTCTGTCCAATAGGTGGTTCCGGCGTGTCCGGCACGTGCTTCCGGCGAGTCTGAGAGGTGGCTCCGGCATGCCCGGTGGGTGATTCCGGAGTGTCCGGCAAGTCGTTCTGGCATAGCCGGCTGGTGATTTTGGCATGTCCAGCAGGTAAGATTTTGGCATGTCCGTCAGGTGATTTTGACGTGTCCGGCGGGTGGTTCCGGGCAGTGGATCAGGTGGTTCCAGCGTTCTCGGCAGGTGATTCAGTTTGGTTCGGCAGGTGGTTCTGGTCTGTCCTGGACGTGGTTCCGGCCTGTCCAGCACGTGGTTCTGGCACGTCTGAGAGGTGGTTCCGGCATGCCCGGCAGGTGATCCCAGAGAGTCCTCCAAGTGGTTCTGGCCCAGCCCGCAGGTGATTTTGGCGTGTCCGGCAGGTGGCTCCGGCATGCTCAGCAGGTTGTTCAGGCAGGTCCGGCAGGTGGTTCCGACGATTCGAGCAGGTGCTTCCGGCTAGCTCGGCAGGTGCTTTTGGCGTCTCCGTCACTTGATTTTGGCACATTTGAGAGGTGGGTCCAGCATTCCCAGCAGGTGATTCCAGAAAGTCCGGCAAGCGGTTCTGGCATAGCCAGCAGGTGATTTTTGCGTGTCCGGCAGGTGGGTCCTGCGAGTCGAGCAGGTGGTTCCTGCATGCTCGGCAGGTGGTTCAGGCGTGTCCGACAGGCGGTTCCGTTGTGTCCAGTAGGTGTTTCCGGCGTGTCCGGCACATGGTAGTGGCACGTCTGAGAGGTGGTTCCGGCATGCCCCGCAGGTGATTCCGGAGTGTCCAGCAAGTGGTTCTGGCATAGCCGGCTGGTGATTTTGGCGTGGCCAGCAGGTGGCTCCAGCGAGTCGAGCAGGTTGTTCCGGCGTGCTCAGCAGGTGTTTCAGATGGGTCCGTCAGGTGGTTCCGGTCTGTCCAATAGGTGGTTCCGGCGTGTCCGGCACGTGCTTCCGGCGAGTCTGAGAGGTGGCTCCGGCATGCCCGGTGGGTGATTCCGGAGTGTCCGGCAAGTCGTTCTGGCATAGCCGGCTGGTGATTTTGGCATGTCCAGCAGGTAAGATTTTGGCATGTCCGTCAGGTGATTTTGACGTGTCCGGCGGGTGGTTCCGGGCAGTGGATCAGGTGGTTCCAGCGTTCTCGGCAGGTGATTCAGTTTGGTTCGGCAGGTGGTTCTGGTCTGTCCTGGAGGTGGTTCCGGCCTGTCCAGCACGTGGTTCTGGCACGTCTGAGAGGTGGTTCCGGCATGCCCGGCAGGTGATCCCAGAGAGTCCTCCAAGTGGTTCTGGCCCAGCCCGCAGGTGATTTTGGCGCGTCCGGCAGGTGGCTCCGGCATGCTCAGCAGGTTGTTCAGGCAGGTCCGGCAGGTGGTTCCGACGATTCGAGCAGGTGCTTCCGGCTAGCTCGGCAGGTGCTTTGGGCGTCTCCGTCACTTGATTTTGGCACATTTGAGAGGTGGGTCCAGCATTCCCAGCAGGTGATTCCAGAAAGTCCGGCAAGCGGTTCTGGCATAGCCAGCAGGTGATTTTTGCGTGTCCGGCAGGTGGGTCCTGCGAGTCGAGCAGGTGGTTCCTGCATGCTCGGCAGGTGGTTCAGGCGTGTCCGACAGGCGGTTCCGTTGTGTCCAGTAGGTGTTTCCGGCGTGTCCGGCACATGGTAGTGGCACGTCTGAGAGGTGGTTCCGGCATGCCCCGCAGGTGATTCCGGAGTGTCCAGCAAGTGGTTCTGGCATAGCCGGCTGGTGATTTTGGCGTGGCCAGCAGGTGGCTCCAGCGAGTCGAGCAGGTTGTTCCGGCGTGCTCAGCAGGTGTTTCAGATGGGTCCGTCAGGTGGTTCCGGTCTGTCCAATAGGTGGTTCCGGCGTGTCCGGCACGTGCTTCCGGCGAGTCTGAGAGGTGGCTCCGGCATGCCCGGTGGGTGATTCCGGAGTGTCCGGCAAGTCGTTCTGGCATAGCCGGCTGGTGATTTTGGCATGTCCAGCAGGTAAGATTTTGGCATGTCCGTCAGGTGATTTTGACGTGTCCGGCGGGTGGTTCCGGGCAGTGGATCAGGTGGTTCCAGCGTTCTCGGCAGGTGATTCAGTTTGGTTCGGCAGGTGGTTCTGGTCTGTCCTGGACGTGGTTCCGGCCTGTCCAGCACGTGGTTCTGGCACGTCTGAGAGGTGGTTCCGGCATGCCCGGCAGGTGATCCCAGAGAGTCCTCCAAGTGGTTCTGGCCCAGCCCGCAGGTGATTTTGGCGCGTCCGGCAGGTGGCTCCGGCATGCTCAGCAGGTTGTTCAGGCAGGTCCGGCAGGTGGTTCCGACGATTCGAGCAGGTGCTTCCGGCTAGCTCGGCAGGTGCTTTGGGCGTCTCCGTCACTTGATTTTGGCACATTTGAGAGGTGGGTCCAGCATTCCCAGCAGGTGATTCCAGAAAGTCCGGCAAGCGGTTCTGGCATAGCCAGCAGGTGATTTTTGCGTGTCCGGCAGGTGGGTCCTGCGAGTCGAGCAGGTGGTTCCTGCATGCTCGGCAGGTGGTTCAGGCGTGTCCGACAGGCGGTTCCGTTGTGTCCAGTAGGTGTTTCCGGCGTGTCCGGCACATGGTAGTGGCACGTCTGAGAGGTGGTTCCGGCATGCCCCGCAGGTGATTCCGGAGTGTCCAGCAAGTGGTTCTGGCATAGCCGGCTGGTGATTTTGGCGTGGCCAGCAGGTGGCTCCAGCGAGTCGAGCAGGTTGTTCCGGCGTGCTCAGCAGGTGTTTCAGATGGGTCCGTCAGGTGGTTCCGGTCTGTCCAATAGGTGGTTCCGGCGTGTCCGGCACGTGCTTCCGGCGAGTCTGAGAGGTGGCTCCGGCATGCCCGGTGGGTGATTCCGGAGTGTCCGGCAAGTCGTTCTGGCATAGCCGGCTGGTGATTTTGGCATGTCCAGCAGGTAAGATTTTGGCATGTCCGTCAGGTGATTTTGACGTGTCCGGCGGGTGGTTCCGGGCAGTGGATCAGGTGGTTCCAGCGTTCTCGGCAGGTGATTCAGTTTGGTTCGGCAGGTGGTTCTGGTCTGTCCTGGACGTGGTTCCGGCCTGTCCAGCACGTGGTTCTGGCACGTCTGAGAGGTGGTTCCGGCATGCCCGGCAGGTGATCCCAGAGAGTCCTCCAAGTGGTTCTGGCCCAGCCCGCAGGTGATTTTGGCGCGTCCGGCAGGTGGCTCCGGCATGCTCAGCAGGTTGTTCAGGCAGGTCCGGCAGGTGGTTCCGACGATTCGAGCAGGTGCTTCCGGCTAGCTCGGCAGGTGCTTTGGGCGTCTCCGTCACTTGATTTTGGCACATTTGAGAGGTGGGTCCAGCATTCCCAGCAGGTGATTCCAGAAAGTCCGGCAAGCGGTTCTGGCATAGCCAGCAGGTGATTTTTGCGTGTCCGGCAGGTGGGTCCTGCGAGTCGAGCAGGTGGTTCCTGCATGCTCGGCAGGTGGTTCAGGCGTGTCCGACAGGCGGTTCCGTTGTGTCCAGTAGGTGTTTCCGGCGTGTCCGGCACATGGTAGTGGCACGTCTGAGAGGTGGTTCCGGCATGCCCCGCAGGTGATTCCGGAGTGTCCAGCAAGTGGTTCTGGCATAGCCGGCTGGTGATTTTGGCGTGGCCAGCAGGTGGCTCCAGCGAGTCGAGCAGGTTGTTCCGGCGTGCTCAGCAGGTGTTTCAGATGGGTCCGTCAGGTGGTTCCGGTCTGTCCAATAGGTGGTTCCGGCGTGTCCGGCACGTGCTTCCGGCGAGTCTGAGAGGTGGCTCCGGCATGCCCGGTGGGTGATTCCGGAGTGTCCGGCAAGTCGTTCTGGCATAGCCGGCTGGTGATTTTGGCATGTCCAGCAGGTAAGATTTTGGCATGTCCGTCAGGTGATTTTGACGTGTCCGGCGGGTGGTTCCGGGCAGTGGATCAGGTGGTTCCAGCGTTCTCGGCAGGTGATTCAGTTTGGTTCGGCAGGTGGTTCTGGTCTGTCCTGGAGGTGGTTCCGGCCTGTCCAGCACGTGGTTCTGGCACGTCTGAGAGGTGGTTCCGGCATGCCCGGCAGGTGATCCCAGAGAGTCCTCCAAGTGGTTCTGGCCCAGCCCGCAGGTGATTTTGGCGCGTCCGGCAGGTGGCTCCGGCATGCTCAGCAGGTTGTTCAGGCAGGTCCGGCAGGTGGTTCCGACGATTCGAGCAGGTGCTTCCGGCTAGCTCGGCAGGTGCTTTTGGCGTCTCCGTCACTTGATTTTGGCACATTTGAGAGGTGGGTCCAGCATTCCCAGCAGGTGATTCCAGAAAGTCCGGCAAGCGGTTCTGGCATAGCCAGCAGGTGATTTTTGCGTGTCCGGCAGGTGGGTCCTGCGAGTCGAGCAGGTGGTTCCTGCATGCTCGGCAGGTGGTTCAGGCGTGTCCGACAGGCGGTTCCGTTGTGTCCAGTAGGTGTTTCCGGCGTGTCCGGCACATGGTAGTGGCACGTCTGAGAGGTGGTTCCGGCATGCCCCGCAGGTGATTCCGGAGTGTCCAGCAAGTGGTTCTGGCATAGCCGGCTGGTGATTTTGGCGTGGCCAGCAGGTGGCTCCAGCGAGTCGAGCAGGTTGTTCCGGCGTGCTCAGCAGGTGTTTCAGATGGGTCCGTCAGGTGGTTCCGGTCTGTCCAATAGGTGGTTCCGGCGTGTCCGGCACGTGCTTCCGGCGAGTCTGAGAGGTGGCTCCGGCATGCCCGGTGGGTGATTCCGGAGTGTCCGGCAAGTCGTTCTGGCATAGCCGGCTGGTGATTTTGGCATGTCCAGCAGGTAAGATTTTGGCATGTCCGTCAGGTGATTTTGACGTGTCCGGCGGGTGGTTCCGGGCAGTGGATCAGGTGGTTCCAGCGTTCTCGGCAGGTGATTCAGTTTGGTTCGGCAGGTGGTTCTGGTCTGTCCTGGAGGTGGTTCCGGCCTGTCCAGCACGTGGTTCTGGCACGTCTGAGAGGTGGTTCCGGCATGCCCGGCAGGTGATCCCAGAGAGTCCTCCAAGTGGTTCTGGCCCAGCCCGCAGGTGATTTTGGCGCGTCCGGCAGGTGGCTCCGGCATGCTCAGCAGGTTGTTCAGGCAGGTCCGGCAGGTGGTTCCGACGATTCGAGCAGGTGCTTCCGGCTAGCTCGGCAGGTGCTTTGGGCGTCTCCGTCACTTGATTTTGGCACATTTGAGAGGTGGGTCCAGCATTCCCAGCAGGTGATTCCAGAAAGTCCGGCAAGCGGTTCTGGCATAGCCAGCAGGTGATTTTTGCGTGTCCGGCAGGTGGGTCCTGCGAGTCGAGCAGGTGGTTCCTGCATGCTCGGCAGGTGGTTCAGGCGTGTCCGACAGGCGGTTCCGTTGTGTCCAGTAGGTGTTTCCGGCGTGTCCGGCACATGGTAGTGGCACGTCTGAGAGGTGGTTCCGGCATGCCCCGCAGGTGATTCCGGAGTGTCCAGCAAGTGGTTCTGGCATAGCCGGCTGGTGATTTTGGCGTGGCCAGCAGGTGGCTCCAGCGAGTCGAGCAGGTTGTTCCGGCGTGCTCAGCAGGTGTTTCAGATGGGTCCGTCAGGTGGTTCCGGTCTGTCCAATAGGTGGTTCCGGCGTGTCCGGCACGTGCTTCCGGCGAGTCTGAGAGGTGGCTCCGGCATGCCCGGTGGGTGATTCCGGAGTGTCCGGCAAGTCGTTCTGGCATAGCCGGCTGGTGATTTTGGCATGTCCAGCAGGTAAGATTTTGGCATGTCCGTCAGGTGATTTTGACGTGTCCGGCGGGTGGTTCCGGGCAGTGGATCAGGTGGTTCCAGCGTTCTCGGCAGGTGATTCAGTTTGGTTCGGCAGGTGGTTCTGGTCTGTCCTGGAGGTGGTTCCGGCCTGTCCAGCACGTGGTTCTGGCACGTCTGAGAGGTGGTTCCGGCATGCCCGGCAGGTGATCCCAGAGAGTCCTCCAAGTGGTTCTGGCCCAGCCCGCAGGTGATTTTGGCGCGTCCGGCAGGTGGCTCCGGCATGCTCAGCAGGTTGTTCAGGCAGGTCCGGCAGGTGGTTCCGACGATTCGAGCAGGTGCTTCCGGCTAGCTCGGCAGGTGCTTTGGGCGTCTCCGTCACTTGATTTTGGCACATTTGAGAGGTGGGTCCAGCATTCCCAGCAGGTGATTCCAGAAAGTCCGGCAAGCGGTTCTGGCATAGCCAGCAGGTGATTTTTGCGTGTCCGGCAGGTGGGTCCTGCGAGTCGAGCAGGTGGTTCCTGCATGCTCGGCAGGTGGTTCAGGCGTGTCCGACAGGCGGTTCCGTTGTGTCCAGTAGGTGTTTCCGGCGTGTCCGGCACATGGTAGTGGCACGTCTGAGAGGTGGTTCCGGCATGCCCCGCAGGTGATTCCGGAGTGTCCAGCAAGTGGTTCTGGCATAGCCGGCTGGTGATTTTGGCGTGGCCAGCAGGTGGCTCCAGCGAGTCGAGCAGGTTGTTCCGGCGTGCTCAGCAGGTGTTTCAGATGGGTCCGTCAGGTGGTTCCGGTCTGTCCAATAGGTGGTTCCGGCGTGTCCGGCACGTGCTTCCGGCGAGTCTGAGAGGTGGCTCCGGCATGCCCGGTGGGTGATTCCGGAGTGTCCGGCAAGTCGTTCTGGCATAGCCGGCTGGTGATTTTGGCATGTCCAGCAGGTAAGATTTTGGCATGTCCGTCAGGTGATTTTGACGTGTCCGGCGGGTGGTTCCGGGCAGTGGATCAGGTGGTTCCAGCGTTCTCGGCAGGTGATTCAGTTTGGTTCGGCAGGTGGTTCTGGTCTGTCCTGGAGGTGGTTCCGGCCTGTCCAGCACGTGGTTCTGGCACGTCTGAGAGGTGGTTCCGGCATGCCCGGCAGGTGATCCCAGAGAGTCCTCCAAGTGGTTCTGGCCCAGCCCGCAGGTGATTTTGGCGCGTCCGGCAGGTGGCTCCGGCATGCTCAGCAGGTTGTTCAGGCAGGTCCGGCAGGTGGTTCCGACGATTCGAGCAGGTGCTTCCGGCTAGCTCGGCAGGTGCTTTGGGCGTCTCCGTCACTTGATTTTGGCACATTTGAGAGGTGGGTCCAGCATTCCCAGCAGGTGATTCCAGAAAGTCCGGCAAGCGGTTCTGGCATAGCCAGCAGGTGATTTTTGCGTGTCCGGCAGGTGGGTCCTGCGAGTCGAGCAGGTGGTTCCTGCATGCTCGGCAGGTGGTTCAGGCGTGTCCGACAGGCGGTTCCGTTGTGTCCAGTAGGTGTTTCCGGCGTGTCCGGCACATGGTAGTGGCACGTCTGAGAGGTGGTTCCGGCATGCCCCGCAGGTGATTCCGGAGTGTCCAGCAAGTGGTTCTGGCATAGCCGGCTGGTGATTTTGGCGTGGCCAGCAGGTGGCTCCAGCGAGTCGAGCAGGTTGTTCCGGCGTGCTCAGCAGGTGTTTCAGATGGGTCCGTCAGGTGGTTCCGGTCTGTCCAATAGGTGGTTCCGGCGTGTCCGGCACGTGCTTCCGGCGAGTCTGAGAGGTGGCTCCGGCATGCCCGGTGGGTGATTCCGGAGTGTCCGGCAAGTCGTTCTGGCATAGCCGGCTGGTGATTTTGGCATGTCCAGCAGGTAAGATTTTGGCATGTCCGTCAGGTGATTTTGACGTGTCCGGCGGGTGGTTCCGGGCAGTGGATCAGGTGGTTCCAGCGTTCTCGGCAGGTGATTCAGTTTGGTTCGGCAGGTGGTTCTGGTCTGTCCTGGAGGTGGTTCCGGCCTGTCCAGCACGTGGTTCTGGCACGTCTGAGAGGTGGTTCCGGCATGCCCGGCAGGTGATCCCAGAGAGTCCTCCAAGTGGTTCTGGCCCAGCCCGCAGGTGATTTTGGCGCGTCCGGCAGGTGGCTCCGGCATGCTCAGCAGGTTGTTCAGGCAGGTCCGGCAGGTGGTTCCGACGATTCGAGCAGGTGCTTCCGGCTAGCTCGGCAGGTGCTTTGGGCGTCTCCGTCACTTGATTTTGGCACATTTGAGAGGTGGGTCCAGCATTCCCAGCAGGTGATTCCAGAAAGTCCGGCAAGCGGTTCTGGCATAGCCAGCAGGTGATTTTTGCGTGTCCGGCAGGTGGGTCCTGCGAGTCGAGCAGGTGGTTCCTGCATGCTCGGCAGGTGGTTCAGGCGTGTCCGACAGGCGGTTCCGTTGTGTCCAGTAGGTGTTTCCGGCGTGTCCGGCACATGGTAGTGGCACGTCTGAGAGGTGGTTCCGGCATGCCCCGCAGGTGATTCCGGAGTGTCCAGCAAGTGGTTCTGGCATAGCCGGCTGGTGATTTTGGCGTGGCCAGCAGGTGGCTCCAGCGAGTCGAGCAGGTTGTTCCGGCGTGCTCAGCAGGTGTTTCAGATGGGTCCGTCAGGTGGTTCCGGTCTGTCCAATAGGTGGTTCCGGCGTGTCCGGCACGTGCTTCCGGCGAGTCTGAGAGGTGGCTCCGGCATGCCCGGTGGGTGATTCCGGAGTGTCCGGCAAGTCGTTCTGGCATAGCCGGCTGGTGATTTTGGCATGTCCAGCAGGTAAGATTTTGGCATGTCCGTCAGGTGATTTTGACGTGTCCGGCGGGTGGTTCCGGGCAGTGGATCAGGTGGTTCCAGCGTTCTCGGCAGGTGATTCAGTTTGGTTCGGCAGGTGGTTCTGGTCTGTCCTGGAGGTGGTTCCGGCCTGTCCAGCACGTGGTTCTGGCACGTCTGAGAGGTGGTTCCGGCATGCCCGGCAGGTGATCCCAGAGAGTCCTCCAAGTGGTTCTGGCCCAGCCCGCAGGTGATTTTGGCGCGTCCGGCAGGTGGCTCCGGCATGCTCAGCAGGTTGTTCAGGCAGGTCCGGCAGGTGGTTCCGACGATTCGAGCAGGTGCTTCCGGCTAGCTCGGCAGGTGCTTTGGGCGTCTCCGTCACTTGATTTTGGCACATTTGAGAGGTGGGTCCAGCATTCCCAGCAGGTGATTCCAGAAAGTCCGGCAAGCGGTTCTGGCATAGCCAGCAGGTGATTTTTGCGTGTCCGGCAGGTGGGTCCTGCGAGTCGAGCAGGTGGTTCCTGCATGCTCGGCAGGTGGTTCAGGCGTGTCCGACAGGCGGTTCCGTTGTGTCCAGTAGGTGTTTCCGGCGTGTCCGGCACATGGTAGTGGCACGTCTGAGAGGTGGTTCCGGCATGCCCCGCAGGTGATTCCGGAGTGTCCAGCAAGTGGTTCTGGCATAGCCGGCTGGTGATTTTGGCGTGGCCAGCAGGTGGCTCCAGCGAGTCGAGCAGGTTGTTCCGGCGTGCTCAGCAGGTGTTTCAGATGGGTCCGTCAGGTGGTTCCGGTCTGTCCAATAGGTGGTTCCGGCGTGTCCGGCACGTGCTTCCGGCGAGTCTGAGAGGTGGCTCCGGCATGCCCGGTGGGTGATTCCGGAGTGTCCGGCAAGTCGTTCTGGCATAGCCGGCTGGTGATTTTGGCATGTCCAGCAGGTAAGATTTTGGCATGTCCGTCAGGTGATTTTGACGTGTCCGGCGGGTGGTTCCGGGCAGTGGATCAGGTGGTTCCAGCGTTCTCGGCAGGTGATTCAGTTTGGTTCGGCAGGTGGTTCTGGTCTGTCCTGGAGGTGGTTCCGGCCTGTCCAGCACGTGGTTCTGGCACGTCTGAGAGGTGGTTCCGGCATGCCCGGCAGGTGATCCCAGAGAGTCCTCCAAGTGGTTCTGGCCCAGCCCGCAGGTGATTTTGGCGCGTCCGGCAGGTGGCTCCGGCATGCTCAGCAGGTTGTTCAGGCAGGTCCGGCAGGTGGTTCCGACGATTCGAGCAGGTGCTTCCGGCTAGCTCGGCAGGTGCTTTGGGCGTCTCCGTCACTTGATTTTGGCACATTTGAGAGGTGGGTCCAGCATTCCCAGCAGGTGATTCCAGAAAGTCCGGCAAGCGGTTCTGGCATAGCCAGCAGGTGATTTTTGCGTGTCCGGCAGGTGGGTCCTGCGAGTCGAGCAGGTGGTTCCTGCATGCTCGGCAGGTGGTTCAGGCGTGTCCGACAGGCGGTTCCGTTGTGTCCAGTAGGTGTTTCCGGCGTGTCCGGCACATGGTAGTGGCACGTCTGAGAGGTGGTTCCGGCATGCCCCGCAGGTGATTCCGGAGTGTCCAGCAAGTGGTTCTGGCATAGCCGGCTGGTGATTTTGGCGTGGCCAGCAGGTGGCTCCAGCGAGTCGAGCAGGTTGTTCCGGCGTGCTCAGCAGGTGTTTCAGATGGGTCCGTCAGGTGGTTCCGGTCTGTCCAATAGGTGGTTCCGGCGTGTCCGGCACGTGCTTCCGGCGAGTCTGAGAGGTGGCTCCGGCATGCCCGGTGGGTGATTCCGGAGTGTCCGGCAAGTCGTTCTGGCATAGCCGGCTGGTGATTTTGGCATGTCCAGCAGGTAAGATTTTGGCATGTCCGTCAGGTGATTTTGACGTGTCCGGCGGGTGGTTCCGGGCAGTGGATCAGGTGGTTCCAGCGTTCTCGGCAGGTGATTCAGTTTGGTTCGGCAGGTGGTTCTGGTCTGTCCTGGAGGTGGTTCCGGCCTGTCCAGCACGTGGTTCTGGCACGTCTGAGAGGTGGTTCCGGCATGCCCGGCAGGTGATCCCAGAGAGTCCTCCAAGTGGTTCTGGCCCAGCCCGCAGGTGATTTTGGCGCGTCCGGCAGGTGGCTCCGGCATGCTCAGCAGGTTGTTCAGGCAGGTCCGGCAGGTGGTTCCGACGATTCGAGCAGGTGCTTCCGGCTAGCTCGGCGGGTGCTTTGGGCGTCTCCGTCACTTGATTTTGGCACATTTGAGAGGTGGGTCCAGCATTCCCAGCAGGTGATTCCAGAAAGTCCGGCAAGCGGTTCTGGCATAGCCAGCAGGTGATTTTTGCGTGTCCGGCAGGTGGGTCCTGCGAGTCGAGCAGGTGGTTCCTGCATGCTCGGCAGGTGGTTCAGGCGTGTCCGACAGGCGGTTCCGTTGTGTCCAGTAGGTGTTTCCGGCGTGTCCGGCACATGGTAGTGGCACGTCTGAGAGGTGGTTCCGGCATGCCCCGCAGGTGATTCCGGAGTGTCCAGCAAGTGGTTCTGGCATAGCCGGCTGGTGATTTTGGCGTGGCCAGCAGGTGGCTCCAGCGAGTCGAGCAGGTTGTTCCGGCGTGCTCAGCAGGTGTTTCAGATGGGTCCGTCAGGTGGTTCCGGTCTGTCCAGTAGGTGGTTCCGGCGTGTCCGGCACGTGCTTCCGGCGAGTCTGAGAGGTGGCTCCGGCGTGCCCGGTGGGTGATTCCGGAGTGTCCGGCAAGTCGTTCTGGCATAGCCGGCTGGTGATTTTGGCATGTCCAGCAGGTAAGATTTTGGCATGTCCGTCAGGTGATTTTGACGTGTCCGGCGGGTGGTTCCGGGCAGTGGATCAGGTGGTTCCAGCGTTCTCGGCAGGTGATTCAGTTTGGTTCGGCAGGTGGTTCTGGTCTGTCCTGGAGGTGGTTCCGGCCTGTCCAGCACGTGGTTCTGGCACGTCTGAGAGGTGGTTCCGGCATGCCCGGCAGGTGATCCCAGAGAGTCCTCCAAGTGGTTCTGGCCCAGCCCGCAGGTGATTTTGGCGCGTCCGGCAGGTGGCTCCGGCATGCTCAGCAGGTTGTTCAGGCAGGTCCGGCAGGTGGTTCCGACGATTCGAGCAGGTGCTTCCGGCTAGCTCGGCGGGTGCTTTGGGCGTCTCCGTCACTTGATTTTGGCACATTTGAGAGGTGGGTCCAGCATTCCCAGCAGGTGATTCCAGAAAGTCCGGCAAGCGGTTCTGGCATAGCCAGCAGGTGATTTTTGCGTGTCCGGCAGGTGGGTCCTGCGAGTCGAGCAGGTGGTTCCTGCATGCTCGGCAGGTGGTTCAGGCGTGTCCGACAGGCGGTTCCGTTGTGTCCAGTAGGTGTTTCCGGCGTGTCCGGCACATGGTAGTGGCACGTCTGAGAGGTGGTTCCGGCATGCCCCGCAGGTGATTCCGGAGTGTCCAGCAAGTGGTTCTGGCATAGCCGGCTGGTGATTTTGGCGTGGCCAGCAGGTGGCTCCAGCGAGTCGAGCAGGTTGTTCCGGCGTGCTCAGCAGGTGTTTCAGATGGGTCCGTCAGGTGGTTCCGGTCTGTCCAGTAGGTGGTTCCGGCGTGTCCGGCACGTGCTTCCGGCGAGTCTGAGAGGTGGCTCCGGCGTGCCCGGTGGGTGATTCCGGAGTGTCCGGCAAGTCGTTCTGGCATAGCCGGCTGGTGATTTT
>NW_027224923.1:0-84632 GCF_041296235.1 Equus asinus | reverse complement strand
AGCACGTGGTTCTGGCACGTCTGAGAGGTGTTCCGGCATGCCCGGCAGGTGATCCCAGAGAGTCCTCCAAGTGGTTCTGGCCCAGCCCGCAGGTGATTTTGGCGCGTCCGGCAGGTGGCTCCGGCATGCTCAGCAGGTTGTTCAGGCAGGTCCGGCAGGTGGTTCCGACGATTCGAGCAGGTGCTTCCGGCTAGCTCGGCAGGTGCTTTGGGCGTCTCCGTCACTTGATTTTGGCACATTTGAGAGGTGGGTCCAGCATTCCCAGCAGGTGATTCCAGAAAGTCGGCAAGCGGTTCTGGCATAGCCAGCAGGTGATTTTTGCGTGGTCCGGCAGGTGGGTCCTGCGAGTCGAGCAGGTGGTTCCTGCATGCTCGGCAGGTGGTTCAGGCGTGGTCCGACAGGCGGTTCCGTTGTGTCCAGTAGGTGTTTCCGGCGTGTCGCGCACATGGTAGTGGCACGTCTGAGAGGTGGTTCCGGCATGCCCCGCAGGTGATTCCGGAGTGTCCGGCAAGTGGTTCTGGCATAGCCGGCTGGTGATTTTGGCGTGGCCGCAGGTGGCTCCAGCGAGTCGAGCAGGTTGTTCCGGGCGTGCTCAGCAGGTGTTTCAGATGGGTCCGTCAGGTGGTTCCGGTCTGTCCAATAGGTGGTTCCGGCGTGTCCGGCACGTGCTTCCGCGAGGTCTGAGAGGTGGCTCCGGCATGCCCGGTGGTGATTCCGGAGTGTCCGGCAAGTCGTTCTGGCATAGCCGGCTGGTGATTTTGGCATGTCCAGCAGGTAAGATTTTTGGCATGTTCGTCAGGTGATTTTGACGTGTCCGGCGGGTGGTTCCGGGCAGTGGATCAGGTGGTTCCAGCGTTCTCGGCAGGTGATTCAGTTTGGTTCGGCAGGTGGTTCTGGTCTGTCCTGGAGGTGGTTCCGGCCTGTCCAGCACGTGGTTCTGGCACGTCTGAGAGGTGGTTCCGGCATGCCCGGCAGGTGGATCCCAGAGAGTCCTCCAAGTGGTTCTGGCCCAGCCCGCAGGTGATTTTGGCGCGTCCGGCAGGTGGCTCGGCATGCTCAGCAGGTTGTTCAGGCAGGTCCGGCAGGTGGTTCCGACGATTCGAGCAGGTGCTTCCGGCTAGCTCGGCAGGTGCTTTGGGCGTCTCCGTCACTTGATTTTGGCACATTTGAGAGGTGGGTCCAGCATTCCCAGCAGGTGATTCCAGAAAGTCCGGCAAGCGGTTCTGGCATAGCCAGCAGGTGATTTTTGCGTGTCCGGCAGGTGGGTCCTGCGAGTCGAGCAGGTGGTTCCTGCATGCTCGGCAGGTGGTTCAGGCGTGTCCGACAGGCGGTTCCGTTGTGTCCAGTAGGTGTTTCCGGCGTGTCCGGCACATGGTAGTGGCACGTCTGAGAGGTGGTTCCGGCATGCCCCGCAGGTGATTCCGGAGTGTCCGGCAAGTGGTTCTGGCATAGCCGGCTGGTGATTTTGGCGTGGCCCGCAGGTGGCTCCAGCGAGTCGAGCAGGTTGTTCCGGCGTGCTCAGCAGGTGTTTCAGATGGGTCCGTCAGGTGGTTCCGGTCTGTCCAATAGGTGGTTCCGGCGTGTCCGGCACGTGCTTCCGGCGAGTCTGAGAGGTGGCTCCGGCATGCCCGGTGGGTGATTCCGGAGTGTCCGGCAAGTCGTTCTGGCATAGCCGGCTGGTGATTTTGGCATGTCCAGCAGGTAAGATTTTGGCATGTCCGTCAGGTGATTTTGACGTGTCCGGCGGGTGGTTCCGGGCAGTGGATCAGGTGGTTCCAGCGTTCTCGGCAGGTGATTCAGTTTGGTTCGGCAGGTGGTTCTGGTCTGTCCTGGAGGTGGTTCCGGCCTGTCCAGCACGTGGTTCTGGCACGTCTGAGAGGTGGTTCCGGCATGCCCGGCAGGTGATCCCAGAGAGTCCTCCAAGTGGTTCTGGCCCAGCCCGCAGGTGATTTTGGCGCGTCCGGCAGGTGGCTCCGGCATGCTCAGCAGGTTGTTCAGGCAGGTCCGGCAGGTGGTTCCGACGATTCGAGCAGGTGCTTCCGGCTAGCTCGGCAGGTGCTTTGGGCGTCTCCGTCACTTGATTTTGGCACATTTGAGAGGTGGGTCCAGCATTCCCAGCAGGTGATTCCAGAAAGTCCGGCAAGCGGTTCTGGCATAGCCAGCAGGTGATTTTTGCGTGTCCGGCAGGTGGGTCCTGCGAGTCGAGCAGGTGGTTCCTGCATGCTCGGCAGGTGGTTCAGGCGTGTCCGACAGGCGGTTCCGTTGTGTCCAGTAGGTGTTTCCGGCGTGTCCGGCACATGGTAGTGGCACGTCTGAGAGGTGGTTCCGGCATGCCCCGCAGGTGATTCCGGAGTGTCCGGCAAGTGGTTCTGGCATAGCCGGCTGGTGATTTTGGCGTGGCCCGCAGGTGGCTCCAGCGAGTCGAGCAGGTTGTTCCGGCGTGCTCAGCAGGTGTTTCAGATGGGTCCGTCAGGTGGTTCCGGTCTGTCCAATAGGTGGTTCCGGCGTGTCCGGCACGTGCTTCCGGCGAGTCTGAGAGGTGGCTCCGGCATGCCCGGTGGGTGATTCCGGAGTGTCCGGCAAGTCGTTCTGGCATAGCCGGCTGGTGATTTTGGCATGTCCAGCAGGTAAGATTTTGGCATGTCCGTCAGGTGATTTTGACGTGTCCGGCGGGTGGTTCCGGGCAGTGGATCAGGTGGTTCCAGCGTTCTCGGCAGGTGATTCAGTTTGGTTCGGCAGGTGGTTCTGGTCTGTCCTGGAGGTGGTTCCGGCCTGTCCAGCACGTGGTTCTGGCACGTCTGAGAGGTGGTTCCGGCATGCCCGGCAGGTGATCCCAGAGAGTCCTCCAAGTGGTTCTGGCCCAGCCCGCAGGTGATTTTGGCGCGTCCGGCAGGTGGCTCCGGCATGCTCAGCAGGTTGTTCAGGCAGGTCCGGCAGGTGGTTCCGACGATTCGAGCAGGTGCTTCCGGCTAGCTCGGCAGGTGCTTTGGGCGTCTCCGTCACTTGATTTTGGCACATTTGAGAGGTGGGTCCAGCATTCCCAGCAGGTGATTCCAGAAAGTCCGGCAAGCGGTTCTGGCATAGCCAGCAGGTGATTTTTGCGTGTCCGGCAGGTGGGTCCTGCGAGTCGAGCAGGTGGTTCCTGCATGCTCGGCAGGTGGTTCAGGCGTGTCCGACAGGCGGTTCCGTTGTGTCCAGTAGGTGTTTCCGGCGTGTCCGGCACATGGTAGTGGCACGTCTGAGAGGTGGTTCCGGCATGCCCCGCAGGTGATTCCGGAGTGTCCGGCAAGTGGTTCTGGCATAGCCGGCTGGTGATTTTGGCGTGGCCCGCAGGTGGCTCCAGCGAGTCGAGCAGGTTGTTCCGGCGTGCTCAGCAGGTGTTTCAGATGGGTCCGTCAGGTGGTTCCGGTCTGTCCAATAGGTGGTTCCGGCGTGTCCGGCACGTGCTTCCGGCGAGTCTGAGAGGTGGCTCCGGCATGCCCGGTGGGTGATTCCGGAGTGTCCGGCAAGTCGTTCTGGCATAGCCGGCTGGTGATTTTGGCATGTCCAGCAGGTAAGATTTTGGCATGTCCGTCAGGTGATTTTGACGTGTCCGGCGGGTGGTTCCGGGCAGTGGATCAGGTGGTTCCAGCGTTCTCGGCAGGTGATTCAGTTTGGTTCGGCAGGTGGTTCTGGTCTGTCCTGGAGGTGGTTCCGGCCTGTCCAGCACGTGGTTCTGGCACGTCTGAGAGGTGGTTCCGGCATGCCCGGCAGGTGATCCCAGAGAGTCCTCCAAGTGGTTCTGGCCCAGCCCGCAGGTGATTTTGGCGCGTCCGGCAGGTGGCTCCGGCATGCTCAGCAGGTTGTTCAGGCAGGTCCGGCAGGTGGTTCCGACGATTCGAGCAGGTGCTTCCGGCTAGCTCGGCAGGTGCTTTGGGCGTCTCCGTCACTTGATTTTGGCACATTTGAGAGGTGGGTCCAGCATTCCCAGCAGGTGATTCCAGAAAGTCCGGCAAGCGGTTCTGGCATAGCCAGCAGGTGATTTTTGCGTGTCCGGCAGGTGGGTCCTGCGAGTCGAGCAGGTGGTTCCTGCATGCTCGGCAGGTGGTTCAGGCGTGTCCGACAGGCGGTTCCGTTGTGTCCAGTAGGTGTTTCCGGCGTGTCCGGCACATGGTAGTGGCACGTCTGAGAGGTGGTTCCGGCATGCCCCGCAGGTGATTCCGGAGTGTCCGGCAAGTGGTTCTGGCATAGCCGGCTGGTGATTTTGGCGTGGCCCGCAGGTGGCTCCAGCGAGTCGAGCAGGTTGTTCCGGCGTGCTCAGCAGGTGTTTCAGATGGGTCCGTCAGGTGGTTCCGGTCTGTCCAATAGGTGGTTCCGGCGTGTCCGGCACGTGCTTCCGGCGAGTCTGAGAGGTGGCTCCGGCATGCCCGGTGGGTGATTCCGGAGTGTCCGGCAAGTCGTTCTGGCATAGCCGGCTGGTGATTTTGGCATGTCCAGCAGGTAAGATTTTGGCATGTCCGTCAGGTGATTTTGACGTGTCCGGCGGGTGGTTCCGGGCAGTGGATCAGGTGGTTCCAGCGTTCTCGGCAGGTGATTCAGTTTGGTTCGGCAGGTGGTTCTGGTCTGTCCTGGAGGTGGTTCCGGCCTGTCCAGCACGTGGTTCTGGCACGTCTGAGAGGTGGTTCCGGCATGCCCGGCAGGTGATCCCAGAGAGTCCTCCAAGTGGTTCTGGCCCAGCCCGCAGGTGATTTTGGCGCGTCCGGCAGGTGGCTCCGGCATGCTCAGCAGGTTGTTCAGGCAGGTCCGGCAGGTGGTTCCGACGATTCGAGCAGGTGCTTCCGGCTAGCTCGGCAGGTGCTTTGGGCGTCTCCGTCACTTGATTTTGGCACATTTGAGAGGTGGGTCCAGCATTCCCAGCAGGTGATTCCAGAAAGTCCGGCAAGCGGTTCTGGCATAGCCAGCAGGTGATTTTTGCGTGTCCGGCAGGTGGGTCCTGCGAGTCGAGCAGGTGGTTCCTGCATGCTCGGCAGGTGGTTCAGGCGTGTCCGACAGGCGGTTCCGTTGTGTCCAGTAGGTGTTTCCGGCGTGTCCGGCACATGGTAGTGGCACGTCTGAGAGGTGGTTCCGGCATGCCCCGCAGGTGATTCCGGAGTGTCCGGCAAGTGGTTCTGGCATAGCCGGCTGGTGATTTTGGCGTGGCCCGCAGGTGGCTCCAGCGAGTCGAGCAGGTTGTTCCGGCGTGCTCAGCAGGTGTTTCAGATGGGTCCGTCAGGTGGTTCCGGTCTGTCCAATAGGTGGTTCCGGCGTGTCCGGCACGTGCTTCCGGCGAGTCTGAGAGGTGGCTCCGGCATGCCCGGTGGGTGATTCCGGAGTGTCCGGCAAGTCGTTCTGGCATAGCCGGCTGGTGATTTTGGCATGTCCAGCAGGTAAGATTTTGGCATGTCCGTCAGGTGATTTTGACGTGTCCGGCGGGTGGTTCCGGGCAGTGGATCAGGTGGTTCCAGCGTTCTCGGCAGGTGATTCAGTTTGGTTCGGCAGGTGGTTCTGGTCTGTCCTGGAGGTGGTTCCGGCCTGTCCAGCACGTGGTTCTGGCACGTCTGAGAGGTGGTTCCGGCATGCCCGGCAGGTGATCCCAGAGAGTCCTCCAAGTGGTTCTGGCCCAGCCCGCAGGTGATTTTGGCGCGTCCGGCAGGTGGCTCCGGCATGCTCAGCAGGTTGTTCAGGCAGGTCCGGCAGGTGGTTCCGACGATTCGAGCAGGTGCTTCCGGCTAGCTCGGCAGGTGCTTTGGGCGTCTCCGTCACTTGATTTTGGCACATTTGAGAGGTGGGTCCAGCATTCCCAGCAGGTGATTCCAGAAAGTCCGGCAAGCGGTTCTGGCATAGCCAGCAGGTGATTTTTGCGTGTCCGGCAGGTGGGTCCTGCGAGTCGAGCAGGTGGTTCCTGCATGCTCGGCAGGTGGTTCAGGCGTGTCCGACAGGCGGTTCCGTTGTGTCCAGTAGGTGTTTCCGGCGTGTCCGGCACATGGTAGTGGCACGTCTGAGAGGTGGTTCCGGCATGCCCCGCAGGTGATTCCGGAGTGTCCGGCAAGTGGTTCTGGCATAGCCGGCTGGTGATTTTGGCGTGGCCCGCAGGTGGCTCCAGCGAGTCGAGCAGGTTGTTCCGGCGTGCTCAGCAGGTGTTTCAGATGGGTCCGTCAGGTGGTTCCGGTCTGTCCAATAGGTGGTTCCGGCGTGTCCGGCACGTGCTTCCGGCGAGTCTGAGAGGTGGCTCCGGCATGCCCGGTGGGTGATTCCGGAGTGTCCGGCAAGTCGTTCTGGCATAGCCGGCTGGTGATTTTGGCATGTCCAGCAGGTAAGATTTTGGCATGTCCGTCAGGTGATTTTGACGTGTCCGGCGGGTGGTTCCGGGCAGTGGATCAGGTGGTTCCAGCGTTCTCGGCAGGTGATTCAGTTTGGTTCGGCAGGTGGTTCTGGTCTGTCCTGGAGGTGGTTCCGGCCTGTCCAGCACGTGGTTCTGGCACGTCTGAGAGGTGGTTCCGGCATGCCCGGCAGGTGATCCCAGAGAGTCCTCCAAGTGGTTCTGGCCCAGCCCGCAGGTGATTTTGGCGCGTCCGGCAGGTGGCTCCGGCATGCTCAGCAGGTTGTTCAGGCAGGTCCGGCAGGTGGTTCCGACGATTCGAGCAGGTGCTTCCGGCTAGCTCGGCAGGTGCTTTGGGCGTCTCCGTCACTTGATTTTGGCACATTTGAGAGGTGGGTCCAGCATTCCCAGCAGGTGATTCCAGAAAGTCCGGCAAGCGGTTCTGGCATAGCCAGCAGGTGATTTTTGCGTGTCCGGCAGGTGGGTCCTGCGAGTCGAGCAGGTGGTTCCTGCATGCTCGGCAGGTGGTTCAGGCGTGTCCGACAGGCGGTTCCGTTGTGTCCAGTAGGTGTTTCCGGCGTGTCCGGCACATGGTAGTGGCACGTCTGAGAGGTGGTTCCGGCATGCCCCGCAGGTGATTCCGGAGTGTCCGGCAAGTGGTTCTGGCATAGCCGGCTGGTGATTTTGGCGTGGCCCGCAGGTGGCTCCAGCGAGTCGAGCAGGTTGTTCCGGCGTGCTCAGCAGGTGTTTCAGATGGGTCCGTCAGGTGGTTCCGGTCTGTCCAATAGGTGGTTCCGGCGTGTCCGGCACGTGCTTCCGGCGAGTCTGAGAGGTGGCTCCGGCATGCCCGGTGGGTGATTCCGGAGTGTCCGGCAAGTCGTTCTGGCATAGCCGGCTGGTGATTTTGGCATGTCCAGCAGGTAAGATTTTGGCATGTCCGTCAGGTGATTTTGACGTGTCCGGCGGGTGGTTCCGGGCAGTGGATCAGGTGGTTCCAGCGTTCTCGGCAGGTGATTCAGTTTGGTTCGGCAGGTGGTTCTGGTCTGTCCTGGAGGTGGTTCCGGCCTGTCCAGCACGTGGTTCTGGCACGTCTGAGAGGTGGTTCCGGCATGCCCGGCAGGTGATCCCAGAGAGTCCTCCAAGTGGTTCTGGCCCAGCCCGCAGGTGATTTTGGCGCGTCCGGCAGGTGGCTCCGGCATGCTCAGCAGGTTGTTCAGGCAGGTCCGGCAGGTGGTTCCGACGATTCGAGCAGGTGCTTCCGGCTAGCTCGGCAGGTGCTTTGGGCGTCTCCGTCACTTGATTTTGGCACATTTGAGAGGTGGGTCCAGCATTCCCAGCAGGTGATTCCAGAAAGTCCGGCAAGCGGTTCTGGCATAGCCAGCAGGTGATTTTTGCGTGTCCGGCAGGTGGGTCCTGCGAGTCGAGCAGGTGGTTCCTGCATGCTCGGCAGGTGGTTCAGGCGTGTCCGACAGGCGGTTCCGTTGTGTCCAGTAGGTGTTTCCGGCGTGTCCGGCACATGGTAGTGGCACGTCTGAGAGGTGGTTCCGGCATGCCCCGCAGGTGATTCCGGAGTGTCCGGCAAGTGGTTCTGGCATAGCCGGCTGGTGATTTTGGCGTGGCCCGCAGGTGGCTCCAGCGAGTCGAGCAGGTTGTTCCGGCGTGCTCAGCAGGTGTTTCAGATGGGTCCGTCAGGTGGTTCCGGTCTGTCCAATAGGTGGTTCCGGCGTGTCCGGCACGTGCTTCCGGCGAGTCTGAGAGGTGGCTCCGGCATGCCCGGTGGGTGATTCCGGAGTGTCCGGCAAGTCGTTCTGGCATAGCCGGCTGGTGATTTTGGCATGTCCAGCAGGTAAGATTTTGGCATGTCCGTCAGGTGATTTTGACGTGTCCGGCGGGTGGTTCCGGGCAGTGGATCAGGTGGTTCCAGCGTTCTCGGCAGGTGATTCAGTTTGGTTCGGCAGGTGGTTCTGGTCTGTCCTGGAGGTGGTTCCGGCCTGTCCAGCACGTGGTTCTGGCACGTCTGAGAGGTGGTTCCGGCATGCCCGGCAGGTGATCCCAGAGAGTCCTCCAAGTGGTTCTGGCCCAGCCCGCAGGTGATTTTGGCGCGTCCGGCAGGTGGCTCCGGCATGCTCAGCAGGTTGTTCAGGCAGGTCCGGCAGGTGGTTCCGACGATTCGAGCAGGTGCTTCCGGCTAGCTCGGCAGGTGCTTTGGGCGTCTCCGTCACTTGATTTTGGCACATTTGAGAGGTGGGTCCAGCATTCCCAGCAGGTGATTCCAGAAAGTCCGGCAAGCGGTTCTGGCATAGCCAGCAGGTGATTTTTGCGTGTCCGGCAGGTGGGTCCTGCGAGTCGAGCAGGTGGTTCCTGCATGCTCGGCAGGTGGTTCAGGCGTGTCCGACAGGCGGTTCCGTTGTGTCCAGTAGGTGTTTCCGGCGTGTCCGGCACATGGTAGTGGCACGTCTGAGAGGTGGTTCCGGCATGCCCCGCAGGTGATTCCGGAGTGTCCGGCAAGTGGTTCTGGCATAGCCGGCTGGTGATTTTGGCGTGGCCCGCAGGTGGCTCCAGCGAGTCGAGCAGGTTGTTCCGGCGTGCTCAGCAGGTGTTTCAGATGGGTCCGTCAGGTGGTTCCGGTCTGTCCAATAGGTGGTTCCGGCGTGTCCGGCACGTGCTTCCGGCGAGTCTGAGAGGTGGCTCCGGCATGCCCGGTGGGTGATTCCGGAGTGTCCGGCAAGTCGTTCTGGCATAGCCGGCTGGTGATTTTGGCATGTCCAGCAGGTAAGATTTTGGCATGTCCGTCAGGTGATTTTGACGTGTCCGGCGGGTGGTTCCGGGCAGTGGATCAGGTGGTTCCAGCGTTCTCGGCAGGTGATTCAGTTTGGTTCGGCAGGTGGTTCTGGTCTGTCCTGGAGGTGGTTCCGGCCTGTCCAGCACGTGGTTCTGGCACGTCTGAGAGGTGGTTCCGGCATGCCCGGCAGGTGATCCCAGAGAGTCCTCCAAGTGGTTCTGGCCCAGCCCGCAGGTGATTTTGGCGCGTCCGGCAGGTGGCTCCGGCATGCTCAGCAGGTTGTTCAGGCAGGTCCGGCAGGTGGTTCCGACGATTCGAGCAGGTGCTTCCGGCTAGCTCGGCAGGTGCTTTGGGCGTCTCCGTCACTTGATTTTGGCACATTTGAGAGGTGGGTCCAGCATTCCCAGCAGGTGATTCCAGAAAGTCCGGCAAGCGGTTCTGGCATAGCCAGCAGGTGATTTTTGCGTGTCCGGCAGGTGGGTCCTGCGAGTCGAGCAGGTGGTTCCTGCATGCTCGGCAGGTGGTTCAGGCGTGTCCGACAGGCGGTTCCGTTGTGTCCAGTAGGTGTTTCCGGCGTGTCCGGCACATGGTAGTGGCACGTCTGAGAGGTGGTTCCGGCATGCCCCGCAGGTGATTCCGGAGTGTCCGGCAAGTGGTTCTGGCATAGCCGGCTGGTGATTTTGGCGTGGCCCGCAGGTGGCTCCAGCGAGTCGAGCAGGTTGTTCCGGCGTGCTCAGCAGGTGTTTCAGATGGGTCCGTCAGGTGGTTCCGGTCTGTCCAATAGGTGGTTCCGGCGTGTCCGGCACGTGCTTCCGGCGAGTCTGAGAGGTGGCTCCGGCATGCCCGGTGGGTGATTCCGGAGTGTCCGGCAAGTCGTTCTGGCATAGCCGGCTGGTGATTTTGGCATGTCCAGCAGGTAAGATTTTGGCATGTCCGTCAGGTGATTTTGACGTGTCCGGCGGGTGGTTCCGGGCAGTGGATCAGGTGGTTCCAGCGTTCTCGGCAGGTGATTCAGTTTGGTTCGGCAGGTGGTTCTGGTCTGTCCTGGAGGTGGTTCCGGCCTGTCCAGCACGTGGTTCTGGCACGTCTGAGAGGTGGTTCCGGCATGCCCGGCAGGTGATCCCAGAGAGTCCTCCAAGTGGTTCTGGCCCAGCCCGCAGGTGATTTTGGCGCGTCCGGCAGGTGGCTCCGGCATGCTCAGCAGGTTGTTCAGGCAGGTCCGGCAGGTGGTTCCGACGATTCGAGCAGGTGCTTCCGGCTAGCTCGGCAGGTGCTTTGGGCGTCTCCGTCACTTGATTTTGGCACATTTGAGAGGTGGGTCCAGCATTCCCAGCAGGTGATTCCAGAAAGTCCGGCAAGCGGTTCTGGCATAGCCAGCAGGTGATTTTTGCGTGTCCGGCAGGTGGGTCCTGCGAGTCGAGCAGGTGGTTCCTGCATGCTCGGCAGGTGGTTCAGGCGTGTCCGACAGGCGGTTCCGTTGTGTCCAGTAGGTGTTTCCGGCGTGTCCGGCACATGGTAGTGGCACGTCTGAGAGGTGGTTCCGGCATGCCCCGCAGGTGATTCCGGAGTGTCCGGCAAGTGGTTCTGGCATAGCCGGCTGGTGATTTTGGCGTGGCCCGCAGGTGGCTCCAGCGAGTCGAGCAGGTTGTTCCGGCGTGCTCAGCAGGTGTTTCAGATGGGTCCGTCAGGTGGTTCCGGTCTGTCCAATAGGTGGTTCCGGCGTGTCCGGCACGTGCTTCCGGCGAGTCTGAGAGGTGGCTCCGGCATGCCCGGTGGGTGATTCCGGAGTGTCCGGCAAGTCGTTCTGGCATAGCCGGCTGGTGATTTTGGCATGTCCAGCAGGTAAGATTTTGGCATGTCCGTCAGGTGATTTTGACGTGTCCGGCGGGTGGTTCCGGGCAGTGGATCAGGTGGTTCCAGCGTTCTCGGCAGGTGATTCAGTTTGGTTCGGCAGGTGGTTCTGGTCTGTCCTGGAGGTGGTTCCGGCCTGTCCAGCACGTGGTTCTGGCACGTCTGAGAGGTGGTTCCGGCATGCCCGGCAGGTGATCCCAGAGAGTCCTCCAAGTGGTTCTGGCCCAGCCCGCAGGTGATTTTGGCGCGTCCGGCAGGTGGCTCCGGCATGCTCAGCAGGTTGTTCAGGCAGGTCCGGCAGGTGGTTCCGACGATTCGAGCAGGTGCTTCCGGCTAGCTCGGCAGGTGCTTTGGGCGTCTCCGTCACTTGATTTTGGCACATTTGAGAGGTGGGTCCAGCATTCCCAGCAGGTGATTCCAGAAAGTCCGGCAAGCGGTTCTGGCATAGCCAGCAGGTGATTTTTGCGTGTCCGGCAGGTGGGTCCTGCGAGTCGAGCAGGTGGTTCCTGCATGCTCGGCAGGTGGTTCAGGCGTGTCCGACAGGCGGTTCCGTTGTGTCCAGTAGGTGTTTCCGGCGTGTCCGGCACATGGTAGTGGCACGTCTGAGAGGTGGTTCCGGCATGCCCCGCAGGTGATTCCGGAGTGTCCGGCAAGTGGTTCTGGCATAGCCGGCTGGTGATTTTGGCGTGGCCCGCAGGTGGCTCCAGCGAGTCGAGCAGGTTGTTCCGGCGTGCTCAGCAGGTGTTTCAGATGGGTCCGTCAGGTGGTTCCGGTCTGTCCAATAGGTGGTTCCGGCGTGTCCGGCACGTGCTTCCGGCGAGTCTGAGAGGTGGCTCCGGCATGCCCGGTGGGTGATTCCGGAGTGTCCGGCAAGTCGTTCTGGCATAGCCGGCTGGTGATTTTGGCATGTCCAGCAGGTAAGATTTTGGCATGTCCGTCAGGTGATTTTGACGTGTCCGGCGGGTGGTTCCGGGCAGTGGATCAGGTGGTTCCAGCGTTCTCGGCAGGTGATTCAGTTTGGTTCGGCAGGTGGTTCTGGTCTGTCCTGGAGGTGGTTCCGGCCTGTCCAGCACGTGGTTCTGGCACGTCTGAGAGGTGGTTCCGGCATGCCCGGCAGGTGATCCCAGAGAGTCCTCCAAGTGGTTCTGGCCCAGCCCGCAGGTGATTTTGGCGCGTCCGGCAGGTGGCTCCGGCATGCTCAGCAGGTTGTTCAGGCAGGTCCGGCAGGTGGTTCCGACGATTCGAGCAGGTGCTTCCGGCTAGCTCGGCAGGTGCTTTGGGCGTCTCCGTCACTTGATTTTGGCACATTTGAGAGGTGGGTCCAGCATTCCCAGCAGGTGATTCCAGAAAGTCCGGCAAGCGGTTCTGGCATAGCCAGCAGGTGATTTTTGCGTGTCCGGCAGGTGGGTCCTGCGAGTCGAGCAGGTGGTTCCTGCATGCTCGGCAGGTGGTTCAGGCGTGTCCGACAGGCGGTTCCGTTGTGTCCAGTAGGTGTTTCCGGCGTGTCCGGCACATGGTAGTGGCACGTCTGAGAGGTGGTTCCGGCATGCCCCGCAGGTGATTCCGGAGTGTCCGGCAAGTGGTTCTGGCATAGCCGGCTGGTGATTTTGGCGTGGCCCGCAGGTGGCTCCAGCGAGTCGAGCAGGTTGTTCCGGCGTGCTCAGCAGGTGTTTCAGATGGGTCCGTCAGGTGGTTCCGGTCTGTCCAATAGGTGGTTCCGGCGTGTCCGGCACGTGCTTCCGGCGAGTCTGAGAGGTGGCTCCGGCATGCCCGGTGGGTGATTCCGGAGTGTCCGGCAAGTCGTTCTGGCATAGCCGGCTGGTGATTTTGGCATGTCCAGCAGGTAAGATTTTGGCATGTCCGTCAGGTGATTTTGACGTGTCCGGCGGGTGGTTCCGGGCAGTGGATCAGGTGGTTCCAGCGTTCTCGGCAGGTGATTCAGTTTGGTTCGGCAGGTGGTTCTGGTCTGTCCTGGAGGTGGTTCCGGCCTGTCCAGCACGTGGTTCTGGCACGTCTGAGAGGTGGTTCCGGCATGCCCGGCAGGTGATCCCAGAGAGTCCTCCAAGTGGTTCTGGCCCAGCCCGCAGGTGATTTTGGCGCGTCCGGCAGGTGGCTCCGGCATGCTCAGCAGGTTGTTCAGGCAGGTCCGGCAGGTGGTTCCGACGATTCGAGCAGGTGCTTCCGGCTAGCTCGGCAGGTGCTTTGGGCGTCTCCGTCACTTGATTTTGGCACATTTGAGAGGTGGGTCCAGCATTCCCAGCAGGTGATTCCAGAAAGTCCGGCAAGCGGTTCTGGCATAGCCAGCAGGTGATTTTTGCGTGTCCGGCAGGTGGGTCCTGCGAGTCGAGCAGGTGGTTCCTGCGAGTCGAGCAGGTGGTTCCTGCATGCTCGGCAGGTGGTTCAGGCGTGTCCGACAGGCGGTTCCGTTGTGTCCAGTAGGTGTTTCCGGCGTGTCCGGCACATGGTAGTGGCACGTCTGAGAGGTGGTTCCGGCATGCCCCGCAGGTGATTCCGGAGTGTCCGGCAAGTGGTTCTGGCATAGCCGGCTGGTGATTTTGGCGTGGCCCGCAGGTGGCTCCAGCGAGTCGAGCAGGTTGTTCCGGCGTGCTCAGCAGGTGTTTCAGATGGGTCCGTCAGGTGGTTCCGGTCTGTCCAATAGGTGGTTCCGGCGTGTCCGGCACGTGCTTCCGGCGAGTCTGAGAGGTGGCTCCGGCATGCCCGGTGGGTGATTCCGGAGTGTCCGGCAAGTCGTTCTGGCATAGCCGGCTGGTGATTTTGGCATGTCCAGCAGGTAAGATTTTGGCATGTCCGTCAGGTGATTTTGACGTGTCCGGCGGGTGGTTCCGGGCAGTGGATCAGGTGGTTCCAGCGTTCTCGGCAGGTGATTCAGTTTGGTTCGGCAGGTGGTTCTGGTCTGTCCTGGAGGTGGTTCCGGCCTGTCCAGCACGTGGTTCTGGCACGTCTGAGAGGTGGTTCCGGCATGCCCGGCAGGTGATCCCAGAGAGTCCTCCAAGTGGTTCTGGCCCAGCCCGCAGGTGATTTTGGCGCGTCCGGCAGGTGGCTCCGGCATGCTCAGCAGGTTGTTCAGGCAGGTCCGGCAGGTGGTTCCGACGATTCGAGCAGGTGCTTCCGGCTAGCTCGGCAGGTGCTTTGGGCGTCTCCGTCACTTGATTTTGGCACATTTGAGAGGTGGGTCCAGCATTCCCAGCAGGTGATTCCAGAAAGTCCGGCAAGCGGTTCTGGCATAGCCAGCAGGTGATTTTTGCGTGTCCGGCAGGTGGGTCCTGCGAGTCGAGCAGGTGGTTCCTGCATGCTCAGCAGGTGGTTCAGGCGTGTCCGACAGGCGGTTCCGTTGTGTCCAGTAGGTGTTTCCGGCGTGTCCGGCACATGGTAGTGGCACGTCTGAGAGGTGGTTCCGGCATGCCCCGCAGGTGATTCCGGAGTGTCCGGCAAGTGGTTCTGGCATAGCCGGCTGGTGATTTTGGCGTGGCCCGCAGGTGGCTCCAGCGAGTCGAGCAGGTTGTTCCGGCGTGCTCAGCAGGTGTTTCAGATGGGTCCGTCAGGTGGTTCCGGTCTGTCCAATAGGTGGTTCCGGCGTGTCCGGCACGTGCTTCCGGCGAGTCTGAGAGGTGGCTCCGGCATGCCCGGTGGGTGATTCCGGAGTGTCCGGCAAGTCGTTCTGGCATAGCCGGCTGGTGATTTTGGCATGTCCAGCAGGTAAGATTTTGGCATGTCCGTCAGGTGATTTTGACGTGTCCGGCGGGTGGTTCCGGGCAGTGGATCAGGTGGTTCCAGCGTTCTCGGCAGGTGATTCAGTTTGGTTCGGCAGGTGGTTCTGGTCTGTCCTGGAGGTGGTTCCGGCCTGTCCAGCACGTGGTTCTGGCACGTCTGAGAGGTGGTTCCGGCATGCCCGGCAGGTGATCCCAGAGAGTCCTCCAAGTGGTTCTGGCCCAGCCCGCAGGTGATTTTGGCGCGTCCGGCAGGTGGCTCCGGCATGCTCAGCAGGTTGTTCAGGCAGGTCCGGCAGGTGGTTCCGACGATTCGAGCAGGTGCTTCCGGCTAGCTCGGCAGGTGCTTTGGGCGTCTCCGTCACTTGATTTTGGCACATTTGAGAGGTGGGTCCAGCATTCCCAGCAGGTGATTCCAGAAAGTCCGGCAAGCGGTTCTGGCATAGCCAGCAGGTGATTTTTGCGTGTCCGGCAGGTGGGTCCTGCGAGTCGAGCAGGTGGTTCCTGCATGCTCGGCAGGTGGTTCAGGCGTGTCCGACAGGCGGTTCCGTTGTGTCCAGTAGGTGTTTCCGGCGTGTCCGGCACATGGTAGTGGCACGTCTGAGAGGTGGTTCCGGCATGCCCCGCAGGTGATTCCGGAGTGTCCGGCAAGTGGTTCTGGCATAGCCGGCTGGTGATTTTGGCGTGGCCCGCAGGTGGCTCCAGCGAGTCGAGCAGGTTGTTCCGGCGTGCTCAGCAGGTGTTTCAGATGGGTCCGTCAGGTGGTTCCGGTCTGTCCAATAGGTGGTTCCGGCGTGTCCGGCACGTGCTTCCGGCGAGTCTGAGAGGTGGCTCCGGCATGCCCGGTGGGTGATTCCGGAGTGTCCGGCAAGTCGTTCTGGCATAGCCGGCTGGTGATTTTGGCATGTCCAGCAGGTAAGATTTTGGCATGTCCGTCAGGTGATTTTGACGTGTCCGGCGGGTGGTTCCGGGCAGTGGATCAGGTGGTTCCAGCGTTCTCGGCAGGTGATTCAGTTTGGTTCGGCAGGTGGTTCTGGTCTGTCCTGGAGGTGGTTCCGGCCTGTCCAGCACGTGGTTCTGGCACGTCTGAGAGGTGGTTCCGGCATGCCCGGCAGGTGATCCCAGAGAGTCCTCCAAGTGGTTCTGGCCCAGCCCGCAGGTGATTTTGGCGCGTCCGGCAGGTGGCTCCGGCATGCTCAGCAGGTTGTTCAGGCAGGTCCGGCAGGTGGTTCCGACGATTCGAGCAGGTGCTTCCGGCTAGCTCGGCAGGTGCTTTGGGCGTCTCCGTCACTTGATTTTGGCACATTTGAGAGGTGGGTCCAGCATTCCCAGCAGGTGATTCCAGAAAGTCCGGCAAGCGGTTCTGGCATAGCCAGCAGGTGATTTTTGCGTGTCCGGCAGGTGGGTCCTGCGAGTCGAGCAGGTGGTTCCTGCATGCTCGGCAGGTGGTTCAGGCGTGTCCGACAGGCGGTTCTGTTGTGTCCAGTAGGTGTTTCCGGCGTGTCCGGCACATGGTAGTGGCACGTCTGAGAGGTGGTTCCGGCATGCCCCGCAGGTGATTCCGGAGTGTCCGGCAAGTGGTTCTGGCATAGCCGGCTGGTGATTTTGGCGTGGCCCGCAGGTGGCTCCAGCGAGTCGAGCAGGTTGTTCCGGCGTGCTCAGCAGGTGTTTCAGATGGGTCCGTCAGGTGGTTCCGGTCTGTCCAATAGGTGGTTCCGGCGTGTCCGGCACGTGCTTCCGGCGAGTCTGAGAGGTGGCTCCGGCATGCCCGGTGGGTGATTCCGGAGTGTCCGGCAAGTCGTTCTGGCATAGCCGGCTGGTGATTTTGGCATGTCCAGCAGGTAAGATTTTGGCATGTCCGTCAGGTGATTTTGACGTGTCCGGCGGGTGGTTCCGGGCAGTGGATCAGGTGGTTCCAGCGTTCTCGGCAGGTGATTCAGTTTGGTTCGGCAGGTGGTTCTGGTCTGTCCTGGAGGTGGTTCCGGCCTGTCCAGCACGTGGTTCTGGCACGTCTGAGAGGTGGTTCCGGCATGCCCGGCAGGTGATCCCAGAGAGTCCTCCAAGTGGTTCTGGCCCAGCCCGCAGGTGATTTTGGCGCGTCCGGCAGGTGGCTCCGGCATGCTCAGCAGGTTGTTCAGGCAGGTCCGGCAGGTGGTTCCGACGATTCGAGCAGGTGCTTCCGGCTAGCTCGGCAGGTGCTTTGGGCGTCTCCGTCACTTGATTTTGGCACATTTGAGAGGTGGGTCCAGCATTCCCAGCAGGTGATTCCAGAAAGTCCGGCAAGCGGTTCTGGCATAGCCAGCAGGTGATTTTTGCGTGTCCGGCAGGTGGGTCCTGCGAGTCGAGCAGGTGGTTCCTGCGAGTCGAGCAGGTGGTTCCTGCATGCTCGGCAGGTGGTTCAGGCGTGTCCGACAGGCGGTTCCGTTGTGTCCAGTAGGTGTTTCCGGCGTGTCCGGCACATGGTAGTGGCACGTCTGAGAGGTGGTTCCGGCATGCCCCGCAGGTGATTCCGGAGTGTCCGGCAAGTGGTTCTGGCATAGCCGGCTGGTGATTTTGGCGTGGCCCGCAGGTGGCTCCAGCGAGTCGAGCAGGTTGTTCCGGCGTGCTCAGCAGGTGTTTCAGATGGGTCCGTCAGGTGGTTCCGGTCTGTCCAATAGGTGGTTCCGGCGTGTCCGGCACGTGCTTCCGGCGAGTCTGAGAGGTGGCTCCGGCATGCCCGGTGGGTGATTCCGGAGTGTCCGGCAAGTCGTTCTGGCATAGCCGGCTGGTGATTTTGGCATGTCCAGCAGGTAAGATTTTGGCATGTCCGTCAGGTGATTTTGACGTGTCCGGCGGGTGGTTCCGGGCAGTGGATCAGGTGGTTCCAGCGTTCTCGGCAGGTGATTCAGTTTGGTTCGGCAGGTGGTTCTGGTCTGTCCTGGAGGTGGTTCCGGCCTGTCCAGCACGTGGTTCTGGCACGTCTGAGAGGTGGTTCCGGCATGCCCGGCAGGTGATCCCAGAGAGTCCTCCAAGTGGTTCTGGCCCAGCCCGCAGGTGATTTTGGCGCGTCCGGCAGGTGGCTCCGGCATGCTCAGCAGGTTGTTCAGGCAGGTCCGGCAGGTGGTTCCGACGATTCGAGCAGGTGCTTCCGGCTAGCTCGGCAGGTGCTTTGGGCGTCTCCGTCACTTGATTTTGGCACATTTGAGAGGTGGGTCCAGCATTCCCAGCAGGTGATTCCAGAAAGTCCGGCAAGCGGTTCTGGCATAGCCAGCAGGTGATTTTTGCGTGTCCGGCAGGTGGGTCCTGCGAGTCGAGCAGGTGGTTCCTGCATGCTCAGCAGGTGGTTCAGGCGTGTCCGACAGGCGGTTCCGTTGTGTCCAGTAGGTGTTTCCGGCGTGTCCGGCACATGGTAGTGGCACGTCTGAGAGGTGGTTCCGGCATGCCCCGCAGGTGATTCCGGAGTGTCCGGCAAGTGGTTCTGGCATAGCCGGCTGGTGATTTTGGCGTGGCCCGCAGGTGGCTCCAGCGAGTCGAGCAGGTTGTTCCGGCGTGCTCAGCAGGTGTTTCAGATGGGTCCGTCAGGTGGTTCCGGTCTGTCCAATAGGTGGTTCCGGCGTGTCCGGCACGTGCTTCCGGCGAGTCTGAGAGGTGGCTCCGGCATGCCCGGTGGGTGATTCCGGAGTGTCCGGCAAGTCGTTCTGGCATAGCCGGCTGGTGATTTTGGCATGTCCAGCAGGTAAGATTTTGGCATGTCCGTCAGGTGATTTTGACGTGTCCGGCGGGTGGTTCCGGGCAGTGGATCAGGTGGTTCCAGCGTTCTCGGCAGGTGATTCAGTTTGGTTCGGCAGGTGGTTCTGGTCTGTCCTGGAGGTGGTTCCGGCCTGTCCAGCACGTGGTTCTGGCACGTCTGAGAGGTGGTTCCGGCATGCCCGGCAGGTGATCCCAGAGAGTCCTCCAAGTGGTTCTGGCCCAGCCCGCAGGTGATTTTGGCGCGTCCGGCAGGTGGCTCCGGCATGCTCAGCAGGTTGTTCAGGCAGGTCCGGCAGGTGGTTCCGACGATTCGAGCAGGTGCTTCCGGCTAGCTCGGCAGGTGCTTTGGGCGTCTCCGTCACTTGATTTTGGCACATTTGAGAGGTGGGTCCAGCATTCCCAGCAGGTGATTCCAGAAAGTCCGGCAAGCGGTTCTGGCATAGCCAGCAGGTGATTTTTGCGTGTCCGGCAGGTGGGTCCTGCGAGTCGAGCAGGTGGTTCCTGCATGCTCGGCAGGTGGTTCAGGCGTGTCCGACAGGCGGTTCCGTTGTGTCCAGTAGGTGTTTCCGGCGTGTCCGGCACATGGTAGTGGCACGTCTGAGAGGTGGTTCCGGCATGCCCCGCAGGTGATTCCGGAGTGTCCGGCAAGTGGTTCTGGCATAGCCGGCTGGTGATTTTGGCGTGGCCCGCAGGTGGCTCCAGCGAGTCGAGCAGGTTGTTCCGGCGTGCTCAGCAGGTGTTTCAGATGGGTCCGTCAGGTGGTTCCGGTCTGTCCAATAGGTGGTTCCGGCGTGTCCGGCACGTGCTTCCGGCGAGTCTGAGAGGTGGCTCCGGCATGCCCGGTGGGTGATTCCGGAGTGTCCGGCAAGTCGTTCTGGCATAGCCGGCTGGTGATTTTGGCATGTCCAGCAGGTAAGATTTTGGCATGTCCGTCAGGTGATTTTGACGTGTCCGGCGGGTGGTTCCGGGCAGTGGATCAGGTGGTTCCAGCGTTCTCGGCAGGTGATTCAGTTTGGTTCGGCAGGTGGTTCTGGTCTGTCCTGGAGGTGGTTCCGGCCTGTCCAGCACGTGGTTCTGGCACGTCTGAGAGGTGGTTCCGGCATGCCCGGCAGGTGATCCCAGAGAGTCCTCCAAGTGGTTCTGGCCCAGCCCGCAGGTGATTTTGGCGCGTCCGGCAGGTGGCTCCGGCATGCTCAGCAGGTTGTTCAGGCAGGTCCGGCAGGTGGTTCCGACGATTCGAGCAGGTGCTTCCGGCTAGCTCGGCAGGTGCTTTGGGCGTCTCCGTCACTTGATTTTGGCACATTTGAGAGGTGGGTCCAGCATTCCCAGCAGGTGATTCCAGAAAGTCCGGCAAGCGGTTCTGGCATAGCCAGCAGGTGATTTTTGCGTGTCCGGCAGGTGGGTCCTGCGAGTCGAGCAGGTGGTTCCTGCATGCTCGGCAGGTGGTTCAGGCGTGTCCGACAGGCGGTTCCGTTGTGTCCAGTAGGTGTTTCCGGCGTGTCCGGCACATGGTAGTGGCACGTCTGAGAGGTGGTTCCGGCATGCCCCGCAGGTGATTCCGGAGTGTCCGGCAAGTGGTTCTGGCATAGCCGGCTGGTGATTTTGGCGTGGCCCGCAGGTGGCTCCAGCGAGTCGAGCAGGTTGTTCCGGCGTGCTCAGCAGGTGTTTCAGATGGGTCCGTCAGGTGGTTCCGGTCTGTCCAATAGGTGGTTCCGGCGTGTCCGGCACGTGCTTCCGGCGAGTCTGAGAGGTGGCTCCGGCATGCCCGGTGGGTGATTCCGGAGTGTCCGGCAAGTCGTTCTGGCATAGCCGGCTGGTGATTTTGGCATGTCCAGCAGGTAAGATTTTGGCATGTCCGTCAGGTGATTTTGACGTGTCCGGCGGGTGGTTCCGGGCAGTGGATCAGGTGGTTCCAGCGTTCTCGGCAGGTGATTCAGTTTGGTTCGGCAGGTGGTTCTGGTCTGTCCTGGAGGTGGTTCCGGCCTGTCCAGCACGTGGTTCTGGCACGTCTGAGAGGTGGTTCCGGCATGCCCGGCAGGTGATCCCAGAGAGTCCTCCAAGTGGTTCTGGCCCAGCCCGCAGGTGATTTTGGCGCGTCCGGCAGGTGGCTCCGGCATGCTCAGCAGGTTGTTCAGGCAGGTCCGGCAGGTGGTTCCGACGATTCGAGCAGGTGCTTCCGGCTAGCTCGGCAGGTGCTTTGGGCGTCTCCGTCACTTGATTTTGGCACATTTGAGAGGTGGGTCCAGCATTCCCAGCAGGTGATTCCAGAAAGTCCGGCAAGCGGTTCTGGCATAGCCAGCAGGTGATTTTTGCGTGTCCGGCAGGTGGGTCCTGCGAGTCGAGCAGGTGGTTCCTGCATGCTCGGCAGGTGGTTCAGGCGTGTCCGACAGGCGGTTCCGTTGTGTCCAGTAGGTGTTTCCGGCGTGTCCGGCACATGGTAGTGGCACGTCTGAGAGGTGGTTCCGGCATGCCCCGCAGGTGATTCCGGAGTGTCCGGCAAGTGGTTCTGGCATAGCCGGCTGGTGATTTTGGCGTGGCCCGCAGGTGGCTCCAGCGAGTCGAGCAGGTTGTTCCGGCGTGCTCAGCAGGTGTTTCAGATGGGTCCGTCAGGTGGTTCCGGTCTGTCCAATAGGTGGTTCCGGCGTGTCCGGCACGTGCTTCCGGCGAGTCTGAGAGGTGGCTCCGGCATGCCCGGTGGGTGATTCCGGAGTGTCCGGCAAGTCGTTCTGGCATAGCCGGCTGGTGATTTTGGCATGTCCAGCAGGTAAGATTTTGGCATGTCCGTCAGGTGATTTTGACGTGTCCGGCGGGTGGTTCCGGGCAGTGGATCAGGTGGTTCCAGCGTTCTCGGCAGGTGATTCAGTTTGGTTCGGCAGGTGGTTCTGGTCTGTCCTGGAGGTGGTTCCGGCCTGTCCAGCACGTGGTTCTGGCACGTCTGAGAGGTGGTTCCGGCATGCCCGGCAGGTGATCCCAGAGAGTCCTCCAAGTGGTTCTGGCCCAGCCCGCAGGTGATTTTGGCGCGTCCGGCAGGTGGCTCCGGCATGCTCAGCAGGTTGTTCAGGCAGGTCCGGCAGGTGGTTCCGACGATTCGAGCAGGTGCTTCCGGCTAGCTCGGCAGGTGCTTTGGGCGTCTCCGTCACTTGATTTTGGCACATTTGAGAGGTGGGTCCAGCATTCCCAGCAGGTGATTCCAGAAAGTCCGGCAAGCGGTTCTGGCATAGCCAGCAGGTGATTTTTGCGTGTCCGGCAGGTGGGTCCTGCGAGTCGAGCAGGTGGTTCCTGCATGCTCGGCAGGTGGTTCAGGCGTGTCCGACAGGCGGTTCCGTTGTGTCCAGTAGGTGTTTCCGGCGTGTCCGGCACATGGTAGTGGCACGTCTGAGAGGTGGTTCCGGCATGCCCCGCAGGTGATTCCGGAGTGTCCGGCAAGTGGTTCTGGCATAGCCGGCTGGTGATTTTGGCGTGGCCAGCAGGTGGCTCCAGCGAGTCGAGCAGGTTGTTCCGGCGTGCTCAGCAGGTGTTTCAGATGGGTCCGTCAGGTGGTTCCGGTCTGTCCAATAGGTGGTTCCGGCGTGTCCGGCACGTGCTTCCGGCGAGTCTGAGAGGTGGCTCCGGCATGCCCGGTGGGTGATTCCGGAGTGTCCGGCAAGTCGTTCTGGCATAGCCGGCTGGTGATTTTGGCATGTCCAGCAGGTAAGATTTTGGCATGTCCGTCAGGTGATTTTGACGTGTCCGGCGGGTGGTTCCGGGCAGTGGATCAGGTGGTTCCAGCGTTCTCGGCAGGTGATTCAGTTTGGTTCGGCAGGTGGTTCTGGTCTGTCCTGGAGGTGGTTCCGGCCTGTCCAGCACGTGGTTCTGGCACGTCTGAGAGGTGGTTCCGGCATGCCCGGCAGGTGATCCCAGAGAGTCCTCCAAGTGGTTCTGGCCCAGCCCGCAGGTGATTTTGGCGCGTCCGGCAGGTGGCTCCGGCATGCTCAGCAGGTTGTTCAGGCAGGTCCGGCAGGTGGTTCCGACGATTCGAGCAGGTGCTTCCGGCTAGCTCGGCAGGTGCTTTGGGCGTCTCCGTCACTTGATTTTGGCACATTTGAGAGGTGGGTCCAGCATTCCCAGCAGGTGATTCCAGAAAGTCCGGCAAGCGGTTCTGGCATAGCCAGCAGGTGATTTTTGCGTGTCCGGCAGGTGGGTCCTGCGAGTCGAGCAGGTGGTTCCTGCATGCTCGGCAGGTGGTTCAGGCGTGTCCGACAGGCGGTTCCGTTGTGTCCAGTAGGTGTTTCCGGCGTGTCCGGCACATGGTAGTGGCACGTCTGAGAGGTGGTTCCGGCATGCCCCGCAGGTGATTCCGGAGTGTCCGGCAAGTGGTTCTGGCATAGCCGGCTGGTGATTTTGGCGTGGCCAGCAGGTGGCTCCAGCGAGTCGAGCAGGTTGTTCCGGCGTGCTCAGCAGGTGTTTCAGATGGGTCCGTCAGGTGGTTCCGGTCTGTCCAATAGGTGGTTCCGGCGTGTCCGGCACGTGCTTCCGGCGAGTCTGAGAGGTGGCTCCGGCATGCCCGGTGGGTGATTCCGGAGTGTCCGGCAAGTCGTTCTGGCATAGCCGGCTGGTGATTTTGGCATGTCCAGCAGGTAAGATTTTGGCATGTCCGTCAGGTGATTTTGACGTGTCCGGCGGGTGGTTCCGGGCAGTGGATCAGGTGGTTCCAGCATTCTCGGCAGGTGATTCAGTTTGGTTCGGCAGGTGGTTCTGGTCTGTCCTGGAGGTGGTTCCGGCCTGTCCAGCACGTGGTTCTGGCACGTCTGAGAGGTGGTTCCGGCATGCCCGGCAGGTGATCCCAGAGAGTCCTCCAAGTGGTTCTGGCCCAGCCCGCAGGTGATTTTGGCGCGTCCGGCAGGTGGCTCCGGCATGCTCAGCAGGTTGTTCAGGCAGGTCCGGCAGGTGGTTCTGACGATTCGAGCAGGTGCTTCCGGCTAGCTCGGCAGGTGCTTTGGGCGTCTCCGTCACTTGATTTTGGCACATTTGAGAGGTGGGTCCAGCATTCCCAGCAGGTGATTCCAGAAAGTCCGGCAAGCGGTTCTGGCATAGCCAGCAGGTGATTTTTGCGTGTCCGGCAGGTGGGTCCTGCGAGTCGAGCAGGTGGTTCCTGCATGCTCGGCAGGTGGTTCAGGCGTGTCCGACAGGCGGTTCCGTTGTGTCCAGTAGGTGTTTCCGGCGTGTCCGGCACATGGTAGTGGCACGTCTGAGAGGTGGTTCCGGCATGCCCCGCAGGTGATTCCGGAGTGTCCGGCAAGTGGTTCTGGCATAGCCGGCTGGTGATTTTGGCGTGGCCAGCAGGTGGCTCCAGCGAGTCGAGCAGGTTGTTCCGGCGTGCTCAGCAGGTGTTTCAGATGGGTCCGTCAGGTGGTTCCGGTCTGTCCAATAGGTGGTTCCGGCGTGTCCGGCACGTGCTTCCGGCGAGTCTGAGAGGTGGCTCCGGCATGCCCGGTGGGTGATTCCGGAGTGTCCGGCAAGTCGTTCTGGCATAGCCGGCTGGTGATTTTGGCATGTCCAGCAGGTAAGATTTTGGCATGTCCGTCAGGTGATTTTGACGTGTCCGGCGGGTGGTTCCGGGCAGTGGATCAGGTGGTTCCAGCGTTCTCGGCAGGTGATTCAGTTTGGTTCGGCAGGTGGTTCTGGTCTGTCCTGGAGGTGGTTCCGGCCTGTCCAGCACGTGGTTCTGGCACGTCTGAGAGGTGGTTCCGGCATGCCCGGCAGGTGATCCCAGAGAGTCCTCCAAGTGGTTCTGGCCCAGCCCGCAGGTGATTTTGGCGCGTCCGGCAGGTGGCTCCGGCATGCTCAGCAGGTTGTTCAGGCAGGTCCGGCAGGTGGTTCCGACGATTCGAGCAGGTGCTTCCGGCTAGCTCGGCAGGTGCTTTGGGCGTCTCCGTCACTTGATTTTGGCACATTTGAGAGGTGGGTCCAGCATTCCCAGCAGGTGATTCCAGAAAGTCCGGCAAGCGGTTCTGGCATAGCCAGCAGGTGATTTTTGCGTGTCCGGCAGGTGGGTCCTGCGAGTCGAGCAGGTGGTTCCTGCATGCTCGGCAGGTGGTTCAGGCGTGTCCGACAGGCGGTTCCGTTGTGTCCAGTAGGTGTTTCCGGCGTGTCCGGCACATGGTAGTGGCACGTCTGAGAGGTGGTTCCGGCATGCCCCGCAGGTGATTCCGGAGTGTCCGGCAAGTGGTTCTGGCATAGCCGGCTGGTGATTTTGGCGTGGCCAGCAGGTGGCTCCAGCGAGTCGAGCAGGTTGTTCCGGCGTGCTCAGCAGGTGTTTCAGATGGGTCCGTCAGGTGGTTCCGGTCTGTCCAATAGGTGGTTCCGGCGTGTCCGGCACGTGCTTCCGGCGAGTCTGAGAGGTGGCTCCGGCATGCCCGGTGGGTGATTCCGGAGTGTCCGGCAAGTCGTTCTGGCATAGCCGGCTGGTGATTTTGGCATGTCCAGCAGGTAAGATTTTGGCATGTCCGTCAGGTGATTTTGACGTGTCCGGCGGGTGGTTCCGGGCAGTGGATCAGGTGGTTCCAGCGTTCTCGGCAGGTGATTCAGTTTGGTTCGGCAGGTGGTTCTGGTCTGTCCTGGAGGTGGTTCCGGCCTGTCCAGCACGTGGTTCTGGCACGTCTGAGAGGTGGTTCCGGCATGCCCGGCAGGTGATCCCAGAGAGTCCTCCAAGTGGTTCTGGCCCAGCCCGCAGGTGATTTTGGCGCGTCCGGCAGGTGGCTCCGGCATGCTCAGCAGGTTGTTCAGGCAGGTCCGGCAGGTGGTTCCGACGATTCGAGCAGGTGCTTCCGGCTAGCTCGGCAGGTGCTTTGGGCGTCTCCGTCACTTGATTTTGGCACATTTGAGAGGTGGGTCCAGCATTCCCAGCAGGTGATTCCAGAAAGTCCGGCAAGCGGTTCTGGCATAGCCAGCAGGTGATTTTTGCGTGTCCGGCAGGTGGGTCCTGCGAGTCGAGCAGGTGGTTCCTGCATGCTCGGCAGGTGGTTCAGGCGTGTCCGACAGGCGGTTCCGTTGTGTCCAGTAGGTGTTTCCGGCGTGTCCGGCACATGGTAGTGGCACGTCTGAGAGGTGGTTCCGGCATGCCCCGCAGGTGATTCCGGAGTGTCCGGCAAGTGGTTCTGGCATAGCCGGCTGGTGATTTTGGCGTGGCCAGCAGGTGGCTCCAGCGAGTCGAGCAGGTTGTTCCGGCGTGCTCAGCAGGTGTTTCAGATGGGTCCGTCAGGTGGTTCCGGTCTGTCCAATAGGTGGTTCCGGCGTGTCCGGCACGTGCTTCCGGCGAGTCTGAGAGGTGGCTCCGGCATGCCCGGTGGGTGATTCCGGAGTGTCCGGCAAGTCGTTCTGGCATAGCCGGCTGGTGATTTTGGCATGTCCAGCAGGTAAGATTTTGGCATGTCCGTCAGGTGATTTTGACGTGTCCGGCGGGTGGTTCCGGGCAGTGGATCAGGTGGTTCCAGCGTTCTCGGCAGGTGATTCAGTTTGGTTCGGCAGGTGGTTCTGGTCTGTCCTGGAGGTGGTTCCGGCCTGTCCAGCACGTGGTTCTGGCACGTCTGAGAGGTGGTTCCGGCATGCCCGGCAGGTGATCCCAGAGAGTCCTCCAAGTGGTTCTGGCCCAGCCCGCAGGTGATTTTGGCGCGTCCGGCAGGTGGCTCCGGCATGCTCAGCAGGTTGTTCAGGCAGGTCCGGCAGGTGGTTCCGACGATTCGAGCAGGTGCTTCCGGCTAGCTCGGCAGGTGCTTTGGGCGTCTCCGTCACTTGATTTTGGCACATTTGAGAGGTGGGTCCAGCATTCCCAGCAGGTGATTCCAGAAAGTCCGGCAAGCGGTTCTGGCATAGCCAGCAGGTGATTTTTGCGTGTCCGGCAGGTGGGTCCTGCGAGTCGAGCAGGTGGTTCCTGCATGCTCGGCAGGTGGTTCAGGCGTGTCCGACAGGCGGTTCCGTTGTGTCCAGTAGGTGTTTCCGGCGTGTCCGGCACATGGTAGTGGCACGTCTGAGAGGTGGTTCCGGCATGCCCCGCAGGTGATTCCGGAGTGTCCGGCAAGTGGTTCTGGCATAGCCGGCTGGTGATTTTGGCGTGGCCAGCAGGTGGCTCCAGCGAGTCGAGCAGGTTGTTCCGGCGTGCTCAGCAGGTGTTTCAGATGGGTCCGTCAGGTGGTTCCGGTCTGTCCAATAGGTGGTTCCGGCGTGTCCGGCACGTGCTTCCGGCGAGTCTGAGAGGTGGCTCCGGCATGCCCGGTGGGTGATTCCGGAGTGTCCGGCAAGTCGTTCTGGCATAGCCGGCTGGTGATTTTGGCATGTCCAGCAGGTAAGATTTTGGCATGTCCGTCAGGTGATTTTGACGTGTCCGGCGGGTGGTTCCGGGCAGTGGATCAGGTGGTTCCAGCGTTCTCGGCAGGTGATTCAGTTTGGTTCGGCAGGTGGTTCTGGTCTGTCCTGGAGGTGGTTCCGGCCTGTCCAGCACGTGGTTCTGGCACGTCTGAGAGGTGGTTCCGGCATGCCCGGCAGGTGATCCCAGAGAGTCCTCCAAGTGGTTCTGGCCCAGCCCGCAGGTGATTTTGGCGCGTCCGGCAGGTGGCTCCGGCATGCTCAGCAGGTTGTTCAGGCAGGTCCGGCAGGTGGTTCCGACGATTCGAGCAGGTGCTTCCGGCTAGCTCGGCAGGTGCTTTGGGCGTCTCCGTCACTTGATTTTGGCACATTTGAGAGGTGGGTCCAGCATTCCCAGCAGGTGATTCCAGAAAGTCCGGCAAGCGGTTCTGGCATAGCCAGCAGGTGATTTTTGCGTGTCCGGCAGGTGGGTCCTGCGAGTCGAGCAGGTGGTTCCTGCATGCTCGGCAGGTGGTTCAGGCGTGTCCGACAGGCGGTTCCGTTGTGTCCAGTAGGTGTTTCCGGCGTGTCCGGCACATGGTAGTGGCACGTCTGAGAGGTGGTTCCGGCATGCCCCGCAGGTGATTCCGGAGTGTCCGGCAAGTGGTTCTGGCATAGCCGGCTGGTGATTTTGGCGTGGCCAGCAGGTGGCTCCAGCGAGTCGAGCAGGTTGTTCCGGCGTGCTCAGCAGGTGTTTCAGATGGGTCCGTCAGGTGGTTCCGGTCTGTCCAATAGGTGGTTCCGGCGTGTCCGGCACGTGCTTCCGGCGAGTCTGAGAGGTGGCTCCGGCATGCCCGGTGGGTGATTCCGGAGTGTCCGGCAAGTCGTTCTGGCATAGCCGGCTGGTGATTTTGGCATGTCCAGCAGGTAAGATTTTGGCATGTCCGTCAGGTGATTTTGACGTGTCCGGCGGGTGGTTCCGGGCAGTGGATCAGGTGGTTCCAGCGTTCTCGGCAGGTGATTCAGTTTGGTTCGGCAGGTGGTTCTGGTCTGTCCTGGAGGTGGTTCCGGCCTGTCCAGCACGTGGTTCTGGCACGTCTGAGAGGTGGTTCCGGCATGCCCGGCAGGTGATCCCAGAGAGTCCTCCAAGTGGTTCTGGCCCAGCCCGCAGGTGATTTTGGCGCGTCCGGCAGGTGGCTCCGGCATGCTCAGCAGGTTGTTCAGGCAGGTCCGGCAGGTGGTTCCGACGATTCGAGCAGGTGCTTCCGGCTAGCTCGGCAGGTGCTTTGGGCGTCTCCGTCACTTGATTTTGGCACATTTGAGAGGTGGGTCCAGCATTCCCAGCAGGTGATTCCAGAAAGTCCGGCAAGCGGTTCTGGCATAGCCAGCAGGTGATTTTTGCGTGTCCGGCAGGTGGGTCCTGCGAGTCGAGCAGGTGGTTCCTGCATGCTCGGCAGGTGGTTCAGGCGTGTCCGACAGGCGGTTCCGTTGTGTCCAGTAGGTGTTTCCGGCGTGTCCGGCACATGGTAGTGGCACGTCTGAGAGGTGGTTCCGGCATGCCCCGCAGGTGATTCCGGAGTGTCCGGCAAGTGGTTCTGGCATAGCCGGCTGGTGATTTTGGCGTGGCCAGCAGGTGGCTCCAGCGAGTCGAGCAGGTTGTTCCGGCGTGCTCAGCAGGTGTTTCAGATGGGTCCGTCAGGTGGTTCCGGTCTGTCCAATAGGTGGTTCCGGCGTGTCCGGCACGTGCTTCCGGCGAGTCTGAGAGGTGGCTCCGGCATGCCCGGTGGGTGATTCCGGAGTGTCCGGCAAGTCGTTCTGGCATAGCCGGCTGGTGATTTTGGCATGTCCAGCAGGTAAGATTTTGGCATGTCCGTCAGGTGATTTTGACGTGTCCGGCGGGTGGTTCCGGGCAGTGGATCAGGTGGTTCCAGCGTTCTCGGCAGGTGATTCAGTTTGGTTCGGCAGGTGGTTCTGGTCTGTCCTGGAGGTGGTTCCGGCCTGTCCAGCACGTGGTTCTGGCACGTCTGAGAGGTGGTTCCGGCATGCCCGGCAGGTGATCCCAGAGAGTCCTCCAAGTGGTTCTGGCCCAGCCCGCAGGTGATTTTGGCGCGTCCGGCAGGTGGCTCCGGCATGCTCAGCAGGTTGTTCAGGCAGGTCCGGCAGGTGGTTCCGACGATTCGAGCAGGTGCTTCCGGCTAGCTCGGCAGGTGCTTTGGGCGTCTCCGTCACTTGATTTTGGCACATTTGAGAGGTGGGTCCAGCATTCCCAGCAGGTGATTCCAGAAAGTCCGGCAAGCGGTTCTGGCATAGCCAGCAGGTGATTTTTGCGTGTCCGGCAGGTGGGTCCTGCGAGTCGAGCAGGTGGTTCCTGCATGCTCGGCAGGTGGTTCAGGCGTGTCCGACAGGCGGTTCCGTTGTGTCCAGTAGGTGTTTCCGGCGTGTCCGGCACATGGTAGTGGCACGTCTGAGAGGTGGTTCCGGCATGCCCCGCAGGTGATTCCGGAGTGTCCGGCAAGTGGTTCTGGCATAGCCGGCTGGTGATTTTGGCGTGGCCCGCAGGTGGCTCCAGCGAGTCGAGCAGGTTGTTCCGGCGTGCTCAGCAGGTGTTTCAGATGGGTCCGTCAGGTGGTTCCGGTCTGTCCAATAGGTGGTTCCGGCGTGTCCGGCACGTGCTTCCGGCGAGTCTGAGAGGTGGCTCCGGCATGCCCGGTGGGTGATTCCGGAGTGTCCGGCAAGTCGTTCTGGCATAGCCGGCTGGTGATTTTGGCATGTCCAGCAGGTAAGATTTTGGCATGTCCGTCAGGTGATTTTGACGTGTCCGGCGGGTGGTTCCGGGCAGTGGATCAGGTGGTTCCAGCGTTCTCGGCAGGTGATTCAGTTTGGTTCGGCAGGTGGTTCTGGTCTGTCCTGGAGGTGGTTCCGGCCTGTCCAGCACGTGGTTCTGGCACGTCTGAGAGGTGGTTCCGGCATGCCCGGCAGGTGATCCCAGAGAGTCCTCCAAGTGGTTCTGGCCCAGCCCGCAGGTGATTTTGGCGCGTCCGGCAGGTGGCTCCGGCATGCTCAGCAGGTTGTTCAGGCAGGTCCGGCAGGTGGTTCCGACGATTCGAGCAGGTGCTTCCGGCTAGCTCGGCAGGTGCTTTGGGCGTCTCCGTCACTTGATTTTGGCACATTTGAGAGGTGGGTCCAGCATTCCCAGCAGGTGATTCCAGAAAGTCCGGCAAGCGGTTCTGGCATAGCCAGCAGGTGATTTTTGCGTGTCCGGCAGGTGGGTCCTGCGAGTCGAGCAGGTGGTTCCTGCATGCTCGGCAGGTGGTTCAGGCGTGTCCGACAGGCGGTTCCGTTGTGTCCAGTAGGTGTTTCCGGCGTGTCCGGCACATGGTAGTGGCACGTCTGAGAGGTGGTTCCGGCATGCCCCGCAGGTGATTCCGGAGTGTCCGGCAAGTGGTTCTGGCATAGCCGGCTGGTGATTTTGGCGTGGCCCGCAGGTGGCTCCAGCGAGTCGAGCAGGTTGTTCCGGCGTGCTCAGCAGGTGTTTCAGATGGGTCCGTCAGGTGGTTCCGGTCTGTCCAATAGGTGGTTCCGGCGTGTCCGGCACGTGCTTCCGGCGAGTCTGAGAGGTGGCTCCGGCATGCCCGGTGGGTGATTCCGGAGTGTCCGGCAAGTCGTTCTGGCATAGCCGGCTGGTGATTTTGGCATGTCCAGCAGGTAAGATTTTGGCATGTCCGTCAGGTGATTTTGACGTGTCCGGCGGGTGGTTCCGGGCAGTGGATCAGGTGGTTCCAGCGTTCTCGGCAGGTGATTCAGTTTGGTTCGGCAGGTGGTTCTGGTCTGTCCTGGAGGTGGTTCCGGCCTGTCCAGCACGTGGTTCTGGCACGTCTGAGAGGTGGTTCCGGCATGCCCGGCAGGTGATCCCAGAGAGTCCTCCAAGTGGTTCTGGCCCAGCCCGCAGGTGATTTTGGCGCGTCCGGCAGGTGGCTCCGGCATGCTCAGCAGGTTGTTCAGGCAGGTCCGGCAGGTGGTTCCGACGATTCGAGCAGGTGCTTCCGGCTAGCTCGGCAGGTGCTTTGGGCGTCTCCGTCACTTGATTTTGGCACATTTGAGAGGTGGGTCCAGCATTCCCAGCAGGTGATTCCAGAAAGTCCGGCAAGCGGTTCTGGCATAGCCAGCAGGTGATTTTTGCGTGTCCGGCAGGTGGGTCCTGCGAGTCGAGCAGGTGGTTCCTGCATGCTCGGCAGGTGGTTCAGGCGTGTCCGACAGGCGGTTCCGTTGTGTCCAGTAGGTGTTTCCGGCGTGTCCGGCACATGGTAGTGGCACGTCTGAGAGGTGGTTCCGGCATGCCCCGCAGGTGATTCCGGAGTGTCCGGCAAGTGGTTCTGGCATAGCCGGCTGGTGATTTTGGCGTGGCCCGCAGGTGGCTCCAGCGAGTCGAGCAGGTTGTTCCGGCGTGCTCAGCAGGTGTTTCAGATGGGTCCGTCAGGTGGTTCCGGTCTGTCCAATAGGTGGTTCCGGCGTGTCCGGCACGTGCTTCCGGCGAGTCTGAGAGGTGGCTCCGGCATGCCCGGTGGGTGATTCCGGAGTGTCCGGCAAGTCGTTCTGGCATAGCCGGCTGGTGATTTTGGCATGTCCAGCAGGTAAGATTTTGGCATGTCCGTCAGGTGATTTTGACGTGTCCGGCGGGTGGTTCCGGGCAGTGGATCAGGTGGTTCCAGCGTTCTCGGCAGGTGATTCAGTTTGGTTCGGCAGGTGGTTCTGGTCTGTCCTGGAGGTGGTTCCGGCCTGTCCAGCACGTGGTTCTGGCACGTCTGAGAGGTGGTTCCGGCATGCCCGGCAGGTGATCCCAGAGAGTCCTCCAAGTGGTTCTGGCCCAGCCCGCAGGTGATTTTGGCGCGTCCGGCAGGTGGCTCCGGCATGCTCAGCAGGTTGTTCAGGCAGGTCCGGCAGGTGGTTCCGACGATTCGAGCAGGTGCTTCCGGCTAGCTCGGCAGGTGCTTTGGGCGTCTCCGTCACTTGATTTTGGCACATTTGAGAGGTGGGTCCAGCATTCCCAGCAGGTGATTCCAGAAAGTCCGGCAAGCGGTTCTGGCATAGCCAGCAGGTGATTTTTGCGTGTCCGGCAGGTGGGTCCTGCGAGTCGAGCAGGTGGTTCCTGCATGCTCGGCAGGTGGTTCAGGCGTGTCCGACAGGCGGTTCCGTTGTGTCCAGTAGGTGTTTCCGGCGTGTCCGGCACATGGTAGTGGCACGTCTGAGAGGTGGTTCCGGCATGCCCCGCAGGTGATTCCGGAGTGTCCGGCAAGTGGTTCTGGCATAGCCGGCTGGTGATTTTGGCGTGGCCCGCAGGTGGCTCCAGCGAGTCGAGCAGGTTGTTCCGGCGTGCTCAGCAGGTGTTTCAGATGGGTCCGTCAGGTGGTTCCGGTCTGTCCAATAGGTGGTTCCGGCGTGTCCGGCACGTGCTTCCGGCGAGTCTGAGAGGTGGCTCCGGCATGCCCGGTGGGTGATTCCGGAGTGTCCGGCAAGTCGTTCTGGCATAGCCGGCTGGTGATTTTGGCATGTCCAGCAGGTAAGATTTTGGCATGTCCGTCAGGTGATTTTGACGTGTCCGGCGGGTGGTTCCGGGCAGTGGATCAGGTGGTTCCAGCGTTCTCGGCAGGTGATTCAGTTTGGTTCGGCAGGTGGTTCTGGTCTGTCCTGGAGGTGGTTCCGGCCTGTCCAGCACGTGGTTCTGGCACGTCTGAGAGGTGGTTCCGGCATGCCCGGCAGGTGATCCCAGAGAGTCCTCCAAGTGGTTCTGGCCCAGCCCGCAGGTGATTTTGGCGCGTCCGGCAGGTGGCTCCGGCATGCTCAGCAGGTTGTTCAGGCAGGTCCGGCAGGTGGTTCCGACGATTCGAGCAGGTGCTTCCGGCTAGCTCGGCAGGTGCTTTGGGCGTCTCCGTCACTTGATTTTGGCACATTTGAGAGGTGGGTCCAGCATTCCCAGCAGGTGATTCCAGAAAGTCCGGCAAGCGGTTCTGGCATAGCCAGCAGGTGATTTTTGCGTGTCCGGCAGGTGGGTCCTGCGAGTCGAGCAGGTGGTTCCTGCATGCTCGGCAGGTGGTTCAGGCGTGTCCGACAGGCGGTTCCGTTGTGTCCAGTAGGTGTTTCCGGCGTGTCCGGCACATGGTAGTGGCACGTCTGAGAGGTGGTTCCGGCATGCCCCGCAGGTGATTCCGGAGTGTCCGGCAAGTGGTTCTGGCATAGCCGGCTGGTGATTTTGGCGTGGCCAGCAGGTGGCTCCAGCGAGTCGAGCAGGTTGTTCCGGCGTGCTCAGCAGGTGTTTCAGATGGGTCCGTCAGGTGGTTCCGGTCTGTCCAATAGGTGGTTCCGGCGTGTCCGGCACGTGCTTCCGGCGAGTCTGAGAGGTGGCTCCGGCATGCCCGGTGGGTGATTCCGGAGTGTCCGGCAAGTCGTTCTGGCATAGCCGGCTGGTGATTTTGGCATGTCCAGCAGGTAAGATTTTGGCATGTCCGTCAGGTGATTTTGACGTGTCCGGCGGGTGGTTCCGGGCAGTGGATCAGGTGGTTCCAGCGTTCTCGGCAGGTGATTCAGTTTGGTTCGGCAGGTGGTTCTGGTCTGTCCTGGAGGTGGTTCCGGCCTGTCCAGCACGTGGTTCTGGCACGTCTGAGAGGTGGTTCCGGCATGCCCGGCAGGTGATCCCAGAGAGTCCTCCAAGTGGTTCTGGCCCAGCCCGCAGGTGATTTTGGCGCGTCCGGCAGGTGGCTCCGGCATGCTCAGCAGGTTGTTCAGGCAGGTCCGGCAGGTGGTTCCGACGATTCGAGCAGGTGCTTCCGGCTACCTCGGCAGGTGCTTTGGGCGTCTCCGTCACTTGATTTTGGCACATTTGAGAGGTGGGTCCAGCATTCCCAGCAGGTGATTCCAGAAAGTCCGGCAAGCGGTTCTGGCATAGCCAGCAGGTGATTTTTGCGTGTCCGGCAGGTGGGTCCTGCGAGTCGAGCAGGTGGTTCCTGCATGCTCGGCAGGTGGTTCAGGCGTGTCCGACAGGCGGTTCCGTTGTGTCCAGTAGGTGTTTCCGGCGTGTCCGGCACATGGTAGTGGCACGTCTGAGAGGTGGTTCCGGCATGCCCCGCAGGTGATTCCGGAGTGTCCGGCAAGTGGTTCTGGCATAGCCGGCTGGTGATTTTGGCGTGGCCAGCAGGTGGCTCCAGCGAGTCGAGCAGGTTGTTCCGGCGTGCTCAGCAGGTGTTTCAGATGGGTCCGTCAGGTGGTTCCGGTCTGTCCAATAGGTGGTTCCGGCGTGTCCGGCACGTGCTTCCGGCGAGTCTGAGAGGTGGCTCCGGCATGCCCGGTGGGTGATTCCGGAGTGTCCGGCAAGTCGTTCTGGCATAGCCGGCTGGTGATTTTGGCATGTCCAGCAGGTAAGATTTTGGCATGTCCGTCAGGTGATTTTGACGTGTCCGGCGGGTGGTTCCGGGCAGTGGATCAGGTGGTTCCAGCGTTCTCGGCAGGTGATTCAGTTTGGTTCGGCAGGTGGTTCTGGTCTGTCCTGGAGGTGGTTCCGGCCTGTCCAGCACGTGGTTCTGGCACGTCTGAGAGGTGGTTCCGGCATGCCCGGCAGGTGATCCCAGAGAGTCCTCCAAGTGGTTCTGGCCCAGCCCGCAGGTGATTTTGGCGCGTCCGGCAGGTGGCTCCGGCATGCTCAGCAGGTTGTTCAGGCAGGTCCGGCAGGTGGTTCCGACGATTCGAGCAGGTGCTTCCGGCTAGCTCGGCAGGTGCTTTGGGCGTCTCCGTCACTTGATTTTGGCACATTTGAGAGGTGGGTCCAGCATTCCCAGCAGGTGATTCCAGAAAGTCCGGCAAGCGGTTCTGGCATAGCCAGCAGGTGATTTTTGCGTGTCCGGCAGGTGGGTCCTGCGAGTCGAGCAGGTGGTTCCTGCATGCTCGGCAGGTGGTTCAGGCGTGTCCGACAGGCGGTTCCGTTGTGTCCAGTAGGTGTTTCCGGCGTGTCCGGCACATGGTAGTGGCACGTCTGAGAGGTGGTTCCGGCATGCCCCGCAGGTGATTCCGGAGTGTCCGGCAAGTGGTTCTGGCATAGCCGGCTGGTGATTTTGGCGTGGCCAGCAGGTGGCTCCAGCGAGTCGAGCAGGTTGTTCCGGCGTGCTCAGCAGGTGTTTCAGATGGGTCCGTCAGGTGGTTCCGGTCTGTCCAATAGGTGGTTCCGGCGTGTCCGGCACGTGCTTCCGGCGAGTCTGAGAGGTGGCTCCGGCATGCCCGGTGGGTGATTCCGGAGTGTCCGGCAAGTCGTTCTGGCATAGCCGGCTGGTGATTTTGGCATGTCCAGCAGGTAAGATTTTGGCATGTCCGTCAGGTGATTTTGACGTGTCCGGCGGGTGGTTCCGGGCAGTGGATCAGGTGGTTCCAGCGTTCTCGGCAGGTGATTCAGTTTGGTTCGGCAGGTGGTTCTGGTCTGTCCTGGAGGTGGTTCCGGCCTGTCCAGCACGTGGTTCTGGCACGTCTGAGAGGTGGTTCCGGCATGCCCGGCAGGTGATCCCAGAGAGTCCTCCAAGTGGTTCTGGCCCAGCCCGCAGGTGATTTTGGCGCGTCCGGCAGGTGGCTCCGGCATGCTCAGCAGGTTGTTCAGGCAGGTCCGGCAGGTGGTTCCGACGATTCGAGCAGGTGCTTCCGGCTAGCTCGGCAGGTGCTTTGGGCGTCTCCGTCACTTGATTTTGGCACATTTGAGAGGTGGGTCCAGCATTCCCAGCAGGTGATTCCAGAAAGTCCGGCAAGCGGTTCTGGCATAGCCAGCAGGTGATTTTTGCGTGTCCGGCAGGTGGGTCCTGCGAGTCGAGCAGGTGGTTCCTGCATGCTCGGCAGGTGGTTCAGGCGTGTCCGACAGGCGGTTCCGTTGTGTCCAGTAGGTGTTTCCGGCGTGTCCGGCACATGGTAGTGGCACGTCTGAGAGGTGGTTCCGGCATGCCCCGCAGGTGATTCCGGAGTGTCCGGCAAGTGGTTCTGGCATAGCCGGCTGGTGATTTTGGCGTGGCCAGCAGGTGGCTCCAGCGAGTCGAGCAGGTTGTTCCGGCGTGCTCAGCAGGTGTTTCAGATGGGTCCGTCAGGTGGTTCCGGTCTGTCCAATAGGTGGTTCCGGCGTGTCCGGCACGTGCTTCCGGCGAGTCTGAGAGGTGGCTCCGGCATGCCCGGTGGGTGATTCCGGAGTGTCCGGCAAGTCGTTCTGGCATAGCCGGCTGGTGATTTTGGCATGTCCAGCAGGTAAGATTTTGGCATGTCCGTCAGGTGATTTTGACGTGTCCGGCGGGTGGTTCCGGGCAGTGGATCAGGTGGTTCCAGCGTTCTCGGCAGGTGATTCAGTTTGGTTCGGCAGGTGGTTCTGGTCTGTCCTGGAGGTGGTTCCGGCCTGTCCAGCACGTGGTTCTGGCACGTCTGAGAGGTGGTTCCGGCATGCCCGGCAGGTGATCCCAGAGAGTCCTCCAAGTGGTTCTGGCCCAGCCCGCAGGTGATTTTGGCGCGTCCGGCAGGTGGCTCCGGCATGCTCAGCAGGTTGTTCAGGCAGGTCCGGCAGGTGGTTCCGACGATTCGAGCAGGTGCTTCCGGCTAGCTCGGCAGGTGCTTTGGGCGTCTCCGTCACTTGATTTTGGCACATTTGAGAGGTGGGTCCAGCATTCCCAGCAGGTGATTCCAGAAAGTCCGGCAAGCGGTTCTGGCATAGCCAGCAGGTGATTTTTGCGTGTCCGGCAGGTGGGTCCTGCGAGTCGAGCAGGTGGTTCCTGCATGCTCGGCAGGTGGTTCAGGCGTGTCCGACAGGCGGTTCCGTTGTGTCCAGTAGGTGTTTCCGGCGTGTCCGGCACATGGTAGTGGCACGTCTGAGAGGTGGTTCCGGCATGCCCCGCAGGTGATTCCGGAGTGTCCGGCAAGTGGTTCTGGCATAGCCGGCTGGTGATTTTGGCGTGGCCCGCAGGTGGCTCCAGCGAGTCGAGCAGGTTGTTCCGGCGTGCTCAGCAGGTGTTTCAGATGGGTCCGTCAGGTGGTTCCGGTCTGTCCAATAGGTGGTTCCGGCGTGTCCGGCACGTGCTTCCGGCGAGTCTGAGAGGTGGCTCCGGCATGCCCGGTGGGTGATTCCGGAGTGTCCGGCAAGTCGTTCTGGCATAGCCGGCTGGTGATTTTGGCATGTCCAGCAGGTAAGATTTTGGCATGTCCGTCAGGTGATTTTGACGTGTCCGGCGGGTGGTTCCGGGCAGTGGATCAGGTGGTTCCAGCGTTCTCGGCAGGTGATTCAGTTTGGTTCGGCAGGTGGTTCTGGTCTGTCCTGGAGGTGGTTCCGGCCTGTCCAGCACGTGGTTCTGGCACGTCTGAGAGGTGGTTCCGGCATGCCCGGCAGGTGATCCCAGAGAGTCCTCCAAGTGGTTCTGGCCCAGCCCGCAGGTGATTTTGGCGCGTCCGGCAGGTGGCTCCGGCATGCTCAGCAGGTTGTTCAGGCAGGTCCGGCAGGTGGTTCCGACGATTCGAGCAGGTGCTTCCGGCTAGCTCGGCAGGTGCTTTGGGCGTCTCCGTCACTTGATTTTGGCACATTTGAGAGGTGGGTCCAGCATTCCCAGCAGGTGATTCCAGAAAGTCCGGCAAGCGGTTCTGGCATAGCCAGCAGGTGATTTTTGCGTGTCCGGCAGGTGGGTCCTGCGAGTCGAGCAGGTGGTTCCTGCATGCTCGGCAGGTGGTTCAGGCGTGTCCGACAGGCGGTTCCGTTGTGTCCAGTAGGTGTTTCCGGCGTGTCCGGCACATGGTAGTGGCACGTCTGAGAGGTGGTTCCGGCATGCCCCGCAGGTGATTCCGGAGTGTCCGGCAAGTGGTTCTGGCATAGCCGGCTGGTGATTTTGGCGTGGCCAGCAGGTGGCTCCAGCGAGTCGAGCAGGTTGTTCCGGCGTGCTCAGCAGGTGTTTCAGATGGGTCCGTCAGGTGGTTCCGGTCTGTCCAATAGGTGGTTCCGGCGTGTCCGGCACGTGCTTCCGGCGAGTCTGAGAGGTGGCTCCGGCATGCCCGGTGGGTGATTCCGGAGTGTCCGGCAAGTCGTTCTGGCATAGCCGGCTGGTGATTTTGGCATGTCCAGCAGGTAAGATTTTGGCATGTCCGTCAGGTGATTTTGACGTGTCCGGCGGGTGGTTCCGGGCAGTGGATCAGGTGGTTCCAGCGTTCTCGGCAGGTGATTCAGTTTGGTTCGGCAGGTGGTTCTGGTCTGTCCTGGAGGTGGTTCCGGCCTGTCCAGCACGTGGTTCTGGCACGTCTGAGAGGTGGTTCCGGCATGCCCGGCAGGTGATCCCAGAGAGTCCTCCAAGTGGTTCTGGCCCAGCCCGCAGGTGATTTTGGCGCGTCCGGCAGGTGGCTCCGGCATGCTCAGCAGGTTGTTCAGGCAGGTCCGGCAGGTGGTTCCGACGATTCGAGCAGGTGCTTCCGGCTAGCTCGGCAGGTGCTTTGGGCGTCTCCGTCACTTGATTTTGGCACATTTGAGAGGTGGGTCCAGCATTCCCAGCAGGTGATTCCAGAAAGTCCGGCAAGCGGTTCTGGCATAGCCAGCAGGTGATTTTTGCGTGTCCGGCAGGTGGGTCCTGCGAGTCGAGCAGGTGGTTCCTGCATGCTCGGCAGGTGGTTCAGGCGTGTCCGACAGGCGGTTCCGTTGTGTCCAGTAGGTGTTTCCGGCGTGTCCGGCACATGGTAGTGGCACGTCTGAGAGGTGGTTCCGGCATGCCCCGCAGGTGATTCCGGAGTGTCCGGCAAGTGGTTCTGGCATAGCCGGCTGGTGATTTTGGCGTGGCCCGCAGGTGGCTCCAGCGAGTCGAGCAGGTTGTTCCGGCGTGCTCAGCAGGTGTTTCAGATGGGTCCGTCAGGTGGTTCCGGTCTGTCCAATAGGTGGTTCCGGCGTGTCCGGCACGTGCTTCCGGCGAGTCTGAGAGGTGGCTCCGGCATGCCCGGTGGGTGATTCCGGAGTGTCCGGCAAGTCGTTCTGGCATAGCCGGCTGGTGATTTTGGCATGTCCAGCAGGTAAGATTTTGGCATGTCCGTCAGGTGATTTTGACGTGTCCGGCGGGTGGTTCCGGGCAGTGGATCAGGTGGTTCCAGCGTTCTCGGCAGGTGATTCAGTTTGGTTCGGCAGGTGGTTCTGGTCTGTCCTGGAGGTGGTTCCGGCCTGTCCAGCACGTGGTTCTGGCACGTCTGAGAGGTGGTTCCGGCATGCCCGGCAGGTGATCCCAGAGAGTCCTCCAAGTGGTTCTGGCCCAGCCCGCAGGTGATTTTGGCGCGTCCGGCAGGTGGCTCCGGCATGCTCAGCAGGTTGTTCAGGCAGGTCCGGCAGGTGGTTCCGACGATTCGAGCAGGTGCTTCCGGCTAGCTCGGCAGGTGCTTTGGGCGTCTCCGTCACTTGATTTTGGCACATTTGAGAGGTGGGTCCAGCATTCCCAGCAGGTGATTCCAGAAAGTCCGGCAAGCGGTTCTGGCATAGCCAGCAGGTGATTTTTGCGTGTCCGGCAGGTGGGTCCTGCGAGTCGAGCAGGTGGTTCCTGCATGCTCGGCAGGTGGTTCAGGCGTGTCCGACAGGCGGTTCCGTTGTGTCCAGTAGGTGTTTCCGGCGTGTCCGGCACATGGTAGTGGCACGTCTGAGAGGTGGTTCCGGCATGCCCCGCAGGTGATTCCGGAGTGTCCGGCAAGTGGTTCTGGCATAGCCGGCTGGTGATTTTGGCGTGGCCAGCAGGTGGCTCCAGCGAGTCGAGCAGGTTGTTCCGGCGTGCTCAGCAGGTGTTTCAGATGGGTCCGTCAGGTGGTTCCGGTCTGTCCAATAGGTGGTTCCGGCGTGTCCGGCACGTGCTTCCGGCGAGTCTGAGAGGTGGCTCCGGCATGCCCGGTGGGTGATTCCGGAGTGTCCGGCAAGTCGTTCTGGCATAGCCGGCTGGTGATTTTGGCATGTCCAGCAGGTAAGATTTTGGCATGTCCGTCAGGTGATTTTGACGTGTCCGGCGGGTGGTTCCGGGCAGTGGATCAGGTGGTTCCAGCGTTCTCGGCAGGTGATTCAGTTTGGTTCGGCAGGTGGTTCTGGTCTGTCCTGGAGGTGGTTCCGGCCTGTCCAGCACGTGGTTCTGGCACGTCTGAGAGGTGGTTCCGGCATGCCCGGCAGGTGATCCCAGAGAGTCCTCCAAGTGGTTCTGGCCCAGCCCGCAGGTGATTTTGGCGCGTCCGGCAGGTGGCTCCGGCATGCTCAGCAGGTTGTTCAGGCAGGTCCGGCAGGTGGTTCCGACGATTCGAGCAGGTGCTTCCGGCTAGCTCGGCAGGTGCTTTGGGCGTCTCCGTCACTTGATTTTGGCACATTTGAGAGGTGGGTCCAGCATTCCCAGCAGGTGATTCCAGAAAGTCCGGCAAGCGGTTCTGGCATAGCCAGCAGGTGATTTTTGCGTGTCCGGCAGGTGGGTCCTGCGAGTCGAGCAGGTGGTTCCTGCATGCTCGGCAGGTGGTTCAGGCGTGTCCGACAGGCGGTTCCGTTGTGTCCAGTAGGTGTTTCCGGCGTGTCCGGCACATGGTAGTGGCACGTCTGAGAGGTGGTTCCGGCATGCCCCGCAGGTGATTCCGGAGTGTCCGGCAAGTGGTTCTGGCATAGCCGGCTGGTGATTTTGGCGTGGCCCGCAGGTGGCTCCAGCGAGTCGAGCAGGTTGTTCCGGCGTGCTCAGCAGGTGTTTCAGATGGGTCCGTCAGGTGGTTCCGGTCTGTCCAATAGGTGGTTCCGGCGTGTCCGGCACGTGCTTCCGGCGAGTCTGAGAGGTGGCTCCGGCATGCCCGGTGGGTGATTCCGGAGTGTCCGGCAAGTCGTTCTGGCATAGCCGGCTGGTGATTTTGGCATGTCCAGCAGGTAAGATTTTGGCATGTCCGTCAGGTGATTTTGACGTGTCCGGCGGGTGGTTCCGGGCAGTGGATCAGGTGGTTCCAGCGTTCTCGGCAGGTGATTCAGTTTGGTTCGGCAGGTGGTTCTGGTCTGTCCTGGAGGTGGTTCCGGCCTGTCCAGCACGTGGTTCTGGCACGTCTGAGAGGTGGTTCCGGCATGCCCGGCAGGTGATCCCAGAGAGTCCTCCAAGTGGTTCTGGCCCAGCCCGCAGGTGATTTTGGCGCGTCCGGCAGGTGGCTCCGGCATGCTCAGCAGGTTGTTCAGGCAGGTCCGGCAGGTGGTTCCGACGATTCGAGCAGGTGCTTCCGGCTAGCTCGGCAGGTGCTTTGGGCGTCTCCGTCACTTGATTTTGGCACATTTGAGAGGTGGGTCCAGCATTCCCAGCAGGTGATTCCAGAAAGTCCGGCAAGCGGTTCTGGCATAGCCAGCAGGTGATTTTTGCGTGTCCGGCAGGTGGGTCCTGCGAGTCGAGCAGGTGGTTCCTGCATGCTCGGCAGGTGGTTCAGGCGTGTCCGACAGGCGGTTCCGTTGTGTCCAGTAGGTGTTTCCGGCGTGTCCGGCACATGGTAGTGGCACGTCTGAGAGGTGGTTCCGGCATGCCCCGCAGGTGATTCCGGAGTGTCCGGCAAGTGGTTCTGGCATAGCCGGCTGGTGATTTTGGCGTGGCCAGCAGGTGGCTCCAGCGAGTCGAGCAGGTTGTTCCGGCGTGCTCAGCAGGTGTTTCAGATGGGTCCGTCAGGTGGTTCCGGTCTGTCCAATAGGTGGTTCCGGCGTGTCCGGCACGTGCTTCCGGCGAGTCTGAGAGGTGGCTCCGGCATGCCCGGTGGGTGATTCCGGAGTGTCCGGCAAGTCGTTCTGGCATAGCCGGCTGGTGATTTTGGCATGTCCAGCAGGTAAGATTTTGGCATGTCCGTCAGGTGATTTTGACGTGTCCGGCGGGTGGTTCCGGGCAGTGGATCAGGTGGTTCCAGCGTTCTCGGCAGGTGATTCAGTTTGGTTCGGCAGGTGGTTCTGGTCTGTCCTGGAGGTGGTTCCGGCCTGTCCAGCACGTGGTTCTGGCACGTCTGAGAGGTGGTTCCGGCATGCCCGGCAGGTGATCCCAGAGAGTCCTCCAAGTGGTTCTGGCCCAGCCCGCAGGTGATTTTGGCGCGTCCGGCAGGTGGCTCCGGCATGCTCAGCAGGTTGTTCAGGCAGGTCCGGCAGGTGGTTCCGACGATTTGAGCAGGTGCTTCCGGCTAGCTCGGCAGGTGCTTTGGGCGTCTCCGTCACTTGATTTTGGCACATTTGAGAGGTGGGTCCAGCATTCCCAGCAGGTGATTCCAGAAAGTCCGGCAAGCGGTTCTGGCATAGCCAGCAGGTGATTTTTGCGTGTCCGGCAGGTGGGTCCTGCGAGTCGAGCAGGTGGTTCCTGCATGCTCGGCAGGTGGTTCAGGCGTGTCCGACAGGCGGTTCCGTTGTGTCCAGTAGGTGTTTCCGGCGTGTCCGGCACATGGTAGTGGCACGTCTGAGAGGTGGTTCCGGCATGCCCCGCAGGTGATTCCGGAGTGTCCGGCAAGTGGTTCTGGCATAGCCGGCTGGTGATTTTGGCGTGGCCCGCAGGTGGCTCCAGCGAGTCGAGCAGGTTGTTCCGGCGTGCTCAGCAGGTGTTTCAGATGGGTCCGTCAGGTGGTTCCGGTCTGTCCAATAGGTGGTTCCGGCGTGTCCGGCACGTGCTTCCGGCGAGTCTGAGAGGTGGCTCCGGCATGCCCGGTGGGTGATTCCGGAGTGTCCGGCAAGTCGTTCTGGCATAGCCGGCTGGTGATTTTGGCATGTCCAGCAGGTAAGATTTTGGCATGTCCGTCAGGTGATTTTGACGTGTCCGGCGGGTGGTTCCGGGCAGTGGATCAGGTGGTTCCAGCGTTCTCGGCAGGTGATTCAGTTTGGTTCGGCAGGTGGTTCTGGTCTGTCCTGGAGGTGGTTCCGGCCTGTCCAGCACGTGGTTCTGGCACGTCTGAGAGGTGGTTCCGGCATGCCCGGCAGGTGATCCCAGAGAGTCCTCCAAGTGGTTCTGGCCCAGCCCGCAGGTGATTTTGGCGCGTCCGGCAGGTGGCTCCGGCATGCTCAGCAGGTTGTTCAGGCAGGTCCGGCAGGTGGTTCCGACGATTCGAGCAGGTGCTTCCGGCTAGCTCGGCAGGTGCTTTGGGCGTCTCCGTCACTTGATTTTGGCACATTTGAGAGGTGGGTCCAGCATTCCCAGCAGGTGATTCCAGAAAGTCCGGCAAGCGGTTCTGGCATAGCCAGCAGGTGATTTTTGCGTGTCCGGCAGGTGGGTCCTGCGAGTCGAGCAGGTGGTTCCTGCATGCTCGGCAGGTGGTTCAGGCGTGTCCGACAGGCGGTTCCGTTGTGTCCAGTAGGTGTTTCCGGCGTGTCCGGCACATGGTAGTGGCACGTCTGAGAGGTGGTTCCGGCATGCCCCGCAGGTGATTCCGGAGTGTCCGGCAAGTGGTTCTGGCATAGCCGGCTGGTGATTTTGGCGTGGCCCGCAGGTGGCTCCAGCGAGTCGAGCAGGTTGTTCCGGCGTGCTCAGCAGGTGTTTCAGATGGGTCCGTCAGGTGGTTCCGGTCTGTCCAATAGGTGGTTCCGGCGTGTCCGGCACGTGCTTCCGGCGAGTCTGAGAGGTGGCTCCGGCATGCCCGGTGGGTGATTCCGGAGTGTCCGGCAAGTCGTTCTGGCATAGCCGGCTGGTGATTTTGGCATGTCCAGCAGGTAAGATTTTGGCATGTCCGTCAGGTGATTTTGACGTGTCCGGCGGGTGGTTCCGGGCAGTGGATCAGGTGGTTCCAGCGTTCTCGGCAGGTGATTCAGTTTGGTTCGGCAGGTGGTTCTGGTCTGTCCTGGAGGTGGTTCCGGCCTGTCCAGCACGTGGTTCTGGCACGTCTGAGAGGTGGTTCCGGCATGCCCGGCAGGTGATCCCAGAGAGTCCTCCAAGTGGTTCTGGCCCAGCCCGCAGGTGATTTTGGCGCGTCCGGCAGGTGGCTCCGGCATGCTCAGCAGGTTGTTCAGGCAGGTCCGGCAGGTGGTTCCGACGATTCGAGCAGGTGCTTCCGGCTAGCTCGGCAGGTGCTTTGGGCGTCTCCGTCACTTGATTTTGGCACATTTGAGAGGTGGGTCCAGCATTCCCAGCAGGTGATTCCAGAAAGTCCGGCAAGCGGTTCTGGCATAGCCAGCAGGTGATTTTTGCGTGTCCGGCAGGTGGGTCCTGCGAGTCGAGCAGGTGGTTCCTGCATGCTCGGCAGGTGGTTCAGGCGTGTCCGACAGGCGGTTCCGTTGTGTCCAGTAGGTGTTTCCGGCGTGTCCGGCACATGGTAGTGGCACGTCTGAGAGGTGGTTCCGGCATGCCCCGCAGGTGATTCCGGAGTGTCCGGCAAGTGGTTCTGGCATAGCCGGCTGGTGATTTTGGCGTGGCCCGCAGGTGGCTCCAGCGAGTCGAGCAGGTTGTTCCGGCGTGCTCAGCAGGTGTTTCAGATGGGTCCGTCAGGTGGTTCCGGTCTGTCCAATAGGTGGTTCCGGCGTGTCCGGCACGTGCTTCCGGCGAGTCTGAGAGGTGGCTCCGGCATGCCCGGTGGGTGATTCCGGAGTGTCCGGCAAGTCGTTCTGGCATAGCCGGCTGGTGATTTTGGCATGTCCAGCAGGTAAGATTTTGGCATGTCCGTCAGGTGATTTTGACGTGTCCGGCGGGTGGTTCCGGGCAGTGGATCAGGTGGTTCCAGCGTTCTCGGCAGGTGATTCAGTTTGGTTCGGCAGGTGGTTCTGGTCTGTCCTGGAGGTGGTTCCGGCCTGTCCAGCACGTGGTTCTGGCACGTCTGAGAGGTGGTTCCGGCATGCCCGGCAGGTGATCCCAGAGAGTCCTCCAAGTGGTTCTGGCCCAGCCCGCAGGTGATTTTGGCGCGTCCGGCAGGTGGCTCCGGCATGCTCAGCAGGTTGTTCAGGCAGGTCCGGCAGGTGGTTCCGACGATTCGAGCAGGTGCTTCCGGCTAGCTCGGCAGGTGCTTTGGGCGTCTCCGTCACTTGATTTTGGCACATTTGAGAGGTGGGTCCAGCATTCCCAGCAGGTGATTCCAGAAAGTCCGGCAAGCGGTTCTGGCATAGCCAGCAGGTGATTTTTGCGTGTCCGGCAGGTGGGTCCTGCGAGTCGAGCAGGTGGTTCCTGCATGCTCGGCAGGTGGTTCAGGCGTGTCCGACAGGCGGTTCCGTTGTGTCCAGTAGGTGTTTCCGGCATGTCCGGCACATGGTAGTGGCACGTCTGAGAGGTGGTTCCGGCATGCCCCGCAGGTGATTCCGGAGTGTCCGGCAAGTGGTTCTGGCATAGCCGGCTGGTGATTTTGGCGTGGCCCGCAGGTGGCTCCAGCGAGTCGAGCAGGTTGTTCCGGCGTGCTCAGCAGGTGTTTCAGATGGGTCCGTCAGGTGGTTCCGGTCTGTCCAATAGGTGGTTCCGGCGTGTCCGGCACGTGCTTCCGGCGAGTCTGAGAGGTGGCTCCGGCATGCCCGGTGGGTGATTCCGGAGTGTCCGGCAAGTCGTTCTGGCATAGCCGGCTGGTGATTTTGGCATGTCCAGCAGGTAAGATTTTGGCATGTCCGTCAGGTGATTTTGACGTGTCCGGCGGGTGGTTCCGGGCAGTGGATCAGGTGGTTCCAGCGTTCTCGGCAGGTGATTCAGTTTGGTTCGGCAGGTGGTTCTGGTCTGTCCTGGAGGTGGTTCCGGCCTGTCCAGCACGTGGTTCTGGCACGTCTGAGAGGTGGTTCCGGCATGCCCGGCAGGTGATCCCAGAGAGTCCTCCAAGTGGTTCTGGCCCAGCCCGCAGGTGATTTTGGCGCGTCCGGCAGGTGGCTCCGGCATGCTCAGCAGGTTGTTCAGGCAGGTCCGGCAGGTGGTTCCGACGATTCGAGCAGGTGCTTCCGGCTAGCTCGGCAGGTGCTTTGGGCGTCTCCGTCACTTGATTTTGGCACATTTGAGAGGTGGGTCCAGCATTCCCAGCAGGTGATTCCAGAAAGTCCGGCAAGCGGTTCTGGCATAGCCAGCAGGTGATTTTTGCGTGTCCGGCAGGTGGGTCCTGCGAGTCGAGCAGGTGGTTCCTGCATGCTCGGCAGGTGGTTCAGGCGTGTCCGACAGGCGGTTCCGTTGTGTCCAGTAGGTGTTTCCGGCGTGTCCGGCACATGGTAGTGGCACGTCTGAGAGGTGGTTCCGGCATGCCCCGCAGGTGATTCCGGAGTGTCCGGCAAGTGGTTCTGGCATAGCCGGCTGGTGATTTTGGCGTGGCCCGCAGGTGGCTCCAGCGAGTCGAGCAGGTTGTTCCGGCGTGCTCAGCAGGTGTTTCAGATGGGTCCGTCAGGTGGTTCCGGTCTGTCCAATAGGTGGTTCCGGCGTGTCCGGCACGTGCTTCCGGCGAGTCTGAGAGGTGGCTCCGGCATGCCCGGTGGGTGATTCCGGAGTGTCCGGCAAGTCGTTCTGGCATAGCCGGCTGGTGATTTTGGCATGTCCAGCAGGTAAGATTTTGGCATGTCCGTCAGGTGATTTTGACGTGTCCGGCGGGTGGTTCCGGGCAGTGGATCAGGTGGTTCCAGCGTTCTCGGCAGGTGATTCAGTTTGGTTCGGCAGGTGGTTCTGGTCTGTCCTGGAGGTGGTTCCGGCCTGTCCAGCACGTGGTTCTGGCACGTCTGAGAGGTGGTTCCGGCATGCCCGGCAGGTGATCCCAGAGAGTCCTCCAAGTGGTTCTGGCCCAGCCCGCAGGTGATTTTGGCGCGTCCGGCAGGTGGCTCCGGCATGCTCAGCAGGTTGTTCAGGCAGGTCCGGCAGGTGGTTCCGACGATTCGAGCAGGTGCTTCCGGCTAGCTCGGCAGGTGCTTTGGGCGTCTCCGTCACTTGATTTTGGCACATTTGAGAGGTGGGTCCAGCATTCCCAGCAGGTGATTCCAGAAAGTCCGGCAAGCGGTTCTGGCATAGCCAGCAGGTGATTTTTGCGTGTCCGGCAGGTGGGTCCTGCGAGTCGAGCAGGTGGTTCCTGCATGCTCGGCAGGTGGTTCAGGCGTGTCCGACAGGCGGTTCCGTTGTGTCCAGTAGGTGTTTCCGGCGTGTCCGGCACATGGTAGTGGCACGTCTGAGAGGTGGTTCCGGCATGCCCCGCAGGTGATTCCGGAGTGTCCGGCAAGTGGTTCTGGCATAGCCGGCTGGTGATTTTGGCGTGGCCCGCAGGTGGCTCCAGCGAGTCGAGCAGGTTGTTCCGGCGTGCTCAGCAGGTGTTTCAGATGGGTCCGTCAGGTGGTTCCGGTCTGTCCAATAGGTGGTTCCGGCGTGTCCGGCACGTGCTTCCGGCGAGTCTGAGAGGTGGCTCCGGCATGCCCGGTGGGTGATTCCGGAGTGTCCGGCAAGTCGTTCTGGCATAGCCGGCTGGTGATTTTGGCATGTCCAGCAGGTAAGATTTTGGCATGTCCGTCAGGTGATTTTGACGTGTCCGGCGGGTGGTTCCGGGCAGTGGATCAGGTGGTTCCAGCGTTCTCGGCAGGTGATTCAGTTTGGTTCGGCAGGTGGTTCTGGTCTGTCCTGGAGGTGGTTCCGGCCTGTCCAGCACGTGGTTCTGGCACGTCTGAGAGGTGGTTCCGGCATGCCCGGCAGGTGATCCCAGAGAGTCCTCCAAGTGGTTCTGGCCCAGCCCGCAGGTGATTTTGGCGCGTCCGGCAGGTGGCTCCGGCATGCTCAGCAGGTTGTTCAGGCAGGTCCGGCAGGTGGTTCCGACGATTCGAGCAGGTGCTTCCGGCTAGCTCGGCAGGTGCTTTGGGCGTCTCCGTCACTTGATTTTGGCACATTTGAGAGGTGGGTCCAGCATTCCCAGCAGGTGATTCCAGAAAGTCCGGCAAGCGGTTCTGGCATAGCCAGCAGGTGATTTTTGCGTGTCCGGCAGGTGGGTCCTGCGAGTCGAGCAGGTGGTTCCTGCATGCTCGGCAGGTGGTTCAGGCGTGTCCGACAGGCGGTTCCGTTGTGTCCAGTAGGTGTTTCCGGCGTGTCCGGCACATGGTAGTGGCACGTCTGAGAGGTGGTTCCGGCATGCCCCGCAGGTGATTCCGGAGTGTCCGGCAAGTGGTTCTGGCATAGCCGGCTGGTGATTTTGGCGTGGCCCGCAGGTGGCTCCAGCGAGTCGAGCAGGTTGTTCCGGCGTGCTCAGCAGGTGTTTCAGATGGGTCCGTCAGGTGGTTCCGGTCTGTCCAATAGGTGGTTCCGGCGTGTCCGGCACGTGCTTCCGGCGAGTCTGAGAGGTGGCTCCGGCATGCCCGGTGGGTGATTCCGGAGTGTCCGGCAAGTCGTTCTGGCATAGCCGGCTGGTGATTTTGGCATGTCCAGCAGGTAAGATTTTGGCATGTCCGTCAGGTGATTTTGACGTGTCCGGCGGGTGGTTCCGGGCAGTGGATCAGGTGGTTCCAGCGTTCTCGGCAGGTGATTCAGTTTGGTTCGGCAGGTGGTTCTGGTCTGTCCTGGAGGTGGTTCCGGCCTGTCCAGCACGTGGTTCTGGCACGTCTGAGAGGTGGTTCCGGCATGCCCGGCAGGTGATCCCAGAGAGTCCTCCAAGTGGTTCTGGCCCAGCCCGCAGGTGATTTTGGCGCGTCCGGCAGGTGGCTCCGGCATGCTCAGCAGGTTGTTCAGGCAGGTCCGGCAGGTGGTTCCGACGATTCGAGCAGGTGCTTCCGGCTAGCTCGGCAGGTGCTTTGGGCGTCTCCGTCACTTGATTTTGGCACATTTGAGAGGTGGGTCCAGCATTCCCAGCAGGTGATTCCAGAAAGTCCGGCAAGCGGTTCTGGCATAGCCAGCAGGTGATTTTTGCGTGTCCGGCAGGTGGGTCCTGCGAGTCGAGCAGGTGGTTCCTGCATGCTCGGCAGGTGGTTCAGGCGTGTCCGACAGGCGGTTCCGTTGTGTCCAGTAGGTGTTTCCGGCGTGTCCGGCACATGGTAGTGGCACGTCTGAGAGGTGGTTCCGGCATGCCCCGCAGGTGATTCCGGAGTGTCCGGCAAGTGGTTCTGGCATAGCCGGCTGGTGATTTTGGCGTGGCCCGCAGGTGGCTCCAGCGAGTCGAGCAGGTTGTTCCGGCGTGCTCAGCAGGTGTTTCAGATGGGTCCGTCAGGTGGTTCCGGTCTGTCCAATAGGTGGTTCCGGCGTGTCCGGCACGTGCTTCCGGCGAGTCTGAGAGGTGGCTCCGGCATGCCCGGTGGGTGATTCCGGAGTGTCCGGCAAGTCGTTCTGGCATAGCCGGCTGGTGATTTTGGCATGTCCAGCAGGTAAGATTTTGGCATGTCCGTCAGGTGATTTTGACGTGTCCGGCGGGTGGTTCCGGGCAGTGGATCAGGTGGTTCCAGCGTTCTCGGCAGGTGATTCAGTTTGGTTCGGCAGGTGGTTCTGGTCTGTCCTGGAGGTGGTTCCGGCCTGTCCAGCACGTGGTTCTGGCACGTCTGAGAGGTGGTTCCGGCATGCCCGGCAGGTGATCCCAGAGAGTCCTCCAAGTGGTTCTGGCCCAGCCCGCAGGTGATTTTGGCGCGTCCGGCAGGTGGCTCCGGCATGCTCAGCAGGTTGTTCAGGCAGGTCCGGCAGGTGGTTCCGACGATTCGAGCAGGTGCTTCCGGCTAGCTCGGCAGGTGCTTTGGGCGTCTCCGTCACTTGATTTTGGCACATTTGAGAGGTGGGTCCAGCATTCCCAGCAGGTGATTCCAGAAAGTCCGGCAAGCGGTTCTGGCATAGCCAGCAGGTGATTTTTGCGTGTCCGGCAGGTGGGTCCTGCGAGTCGAGCAGGTGGTTCCTGCATGCTCGGCAGGTGGTTCAGGCGTGTCCGACAGGCGGTTCCGTTGTGTCCAGTAGGTGTTTCCGGCGTGTCCGGCACATGGTAGTGGCACGTCTGAGAGGTGGTTCCGGCATGCCCCGCAGGTGATTCCGGAGTGTCCGGCAAGTGGTTCTGGCATAGCCGGCTGGTGATTTTGGCGTGGCCAGCAGGTGGCTCCAGCGAGTCGAGCAGGTTGTTCCGGCGTGCTCAGCAGGTGTTTCAGATGGGTCCGTCAGGTGGTTCCGGTCTGTCCAATAGGTGGTTCCGGCGTGTCCGGCACGTGCTTCCGGCGAGTCTGAGAGGTGGCTCCGGCATGCCCGGTGGGTGATTCCGGAGTGTCCGGCAAGTCGTTCTGGCATAGCCGGCTGGTGATTTTGGCATGTCCAGCAGGTAAGATTTTGGCATGTCCGTCAGGTGATTTTGACGTGTCCGGCGGGTGGTTCCGGGCAGTGGATCAGGTGGTTCCAGCGTTCTCGGCAGGTGATTCAGTTTGGTTCGGCAGGTGGTTCTGGTCTGTCCTGGAGGTGGTTCCGGCCTGTCCAGCACGTGGTTCTGGCACGTCTGAGAGGTGGTTCCGGCATGCCCGGCAGGTGATCCCAGAGAGTCCTCCAAGTGGTTCTGGCCCAGCCCGCAGGTGATTTTGGCGCGTCCGGCAGGTGGCTCCGGCATGCTCAGCAGGTTGTTCAGGCAGGTCCGGCAGGTGGTTCCGACGATTCGAGCAGGTGCTTCCGGCTAGCTCGGCAGGTGCTTTGGGCGTCTCCGTCACTTGATTTTGGCACATTTGAGAGGTGGGTCCAGCATTCCCAGCAGGTGATTCCAGAAAGTCCGGCAAGCGGTTCTGGCATAGCCAGCAGGTGATTTTTGCGTGTCCGGCAGGTGGGTCCTGCGAGTCGAGCAGGTGGTTCCTGCATGCTCGGCAGGTGGTTCAGGCGTGTCCGACAGGCGGTTCCGTTGTGTCCAGTAGGTGTTTCCGGCGTGTCCGGCACATGGTAGTGGCACGTCTGAGAGGTGGTTCCGGCATGCCCCGCAGGTGATTCCGGAGTGTCCGGCAAGTGGTTCTGGCATAGCCGGCTGGTGATTTTGGCGTGGCCCGCAGGTGGCTCCAGCGAGTCGAGCAGGTTGTTCCGGCGTGCTCAGCAGGTGTTTCAGATGGGTCCGTCAGGTGGTTCCGGTCTGTCCAATAGGTGGTTCCGGCGTGTCCGGCACGTGCTTCCGGCGAGTCTGAGAGGTGGCTCCGGCATGCCCGGTGGGTGATTCCGGAGTGTCCGGCAAGTCGTTCTGGCATAGCCGGCTGGTGATTTTGGCATGTCCAGCAGGTAAGATTTTGGCATGTCCGTCAGGTGATTTTGACGTGTCCGGCGGGTGGTTCCGGGCAGTGGATCAGGTGGTTCCAGCGTTCTCGGCAGGTGATTCAGTTTGGTTCGGCAGGTGGTTCTGGTCTGTCCTGGAGGTGGTTCCGGCCTGTCCAGCACGTGGTTCTGGCACGTCTGAGAGGTGGTTCCGGCATGCCCGGCAGGTGATCCCAGAGAGTCCTCCAAGTGGTTCTGGCCCAGCCCGCAGGTGATTTTGGCGCGTCCGGCAGGTGGCTCCGGCATGCTCAGCAGGTTGTTCAGGCAGGTCCGGCAGGTGGTTCCGACGATTCGAGCAGGTGCTTCCGGCTAGCTCGGCAGGTGCTTTGGGCGTCTCCGTCACTTGATTTTGGCACATTTGAGAGGTGGGTCCAGCATTCCCAGCAGGTGATTCCAGAAAGTCCGGCAAGCGGTTCTGGCATAGCCAGCAGGTGATTTTTGCGTGTCCGGCAGGTGGGTCCTGCGAGTCGAGCAGGTGGTTCCTGCATGCTCGGCAGGTGGTTCAGGCGTGTCCGACAGGCGGTTCCGTTGTGTCCAGTAGGTGTTTCCGGCGTGTCCGGCACATGGTAGTGGCACGTCTGAGAGGTGGTTCCGGCATGCCCCGCAGGTGATTCCGGAGTGTCCGGCAAGTGGTTCTGGCATAGCCGGCTGGTGATTTTGGCGTGGCCCGCAGGTGGCTCCAGCGAGTCGAGCAGGTTGTTCCGGCGTGCTCAGCAGGTGTTTCAGATGGGTCCGTCAGGTGGTTCCGGTCTGTCCAATAGGTGGTTCCGGCGTGTCCGGCACGTGCTTCCGGCGAGTCTGAGAGGTGGCTCCGGCATGCCCGGTGGGTGATTCCGGAGTGTCCGGCAAGTCGTTCTGGCATAGCCGGCTGGTGATTTTGGCATGTCCAGCAGGTAAGATTTTGGCATGTCCGTCAGGTGATTTTGACGTGTCCGGCGGGTGGTTCCGGGCAGTGGATCAGGTGGTTCCAGCGTTCTCGGCAGGTGATTCAGTTTGGTTCGGCAGGTGGTTCTGGTCTGTCCTGGAGGTGGTTCCGGCCTGTCCAGCACGTGGTTCTGGCACGTCTGAGAGGTGGTTCCGGCATGCCCGGCAGGTGATCCCAGAGAGTCCTCCAAGTGGTTCTGGCCCAGCCCGCAGGTGATTTTGGCGCGTCCGGCAGGTGGCTCCGGCATGCTCAGCAGGTTGTTCAGGCAGGTCCGGCAGGTGGTTCCGACGATTCGAGCAGGTGCTTCCGGCTAGCTCGGCAGGTGCTTTGGGCGTCTCCGTCACTTGATTTTGGCACATTTGAGAGGTGGGTCCAGCATTCCCAGCAGGTGATTCCAGAAAGTCCGGCAAGCGGTTCTGGCATAGCCAGCAGGTGATTTTTGCGTGTCCGGCAGGTGGGTCCTGCGAGTCGAGCAGGTGGTTCCTGCATGCTCGGCAGGTGGTTCAGGCGTGTCCGACAGGCGGTTCCGTTGTGTCCAGTAGGTGTTTCCGGCGTGTCCGGCACATGGTAGTGGCACGTCTGAGAGGTGGTTCCGGCATGCCCCGCAGGTGATTCCGGAGTGTCCGGCAAGTGGTTCTGGCATAGCCGGCTGGTGATTTTGGCGTGGCCAGCAGGTGGCTCCAGCGAGTCGAGCAGGTTGTTCCGGCGTGCTCAGCAGGTGTTTCAGATGGGTCCGTCAGGTGGTTCCGGTCTGTCCAATAGGTGGTTCCGGCGTGTCCGGCACGTGCTTCCGGCGAGTCTGAGAGGTGGCTCCGGCATGCCCGGTGGGTGATTCCGGAGTGTCCGGCAAGTCGTTCTGGCATAGCCGGCTGGTGATTTTGGCATGTCCAGCAGGTAAGATTTTGGCATGTCCGTCAGGTGATTTTGACGTGTCCGGCGGGTGGTTCCGGGCAGTGGATCAGGTGGTTCCAGCGTTCTCGGCAGGTGATTCAGTTTGGTTCGGCAGGTGGTTCTGGTCTGTCCTGGAGGTGGTTCCGGCCTGTCCAGCACGTGGTTCTGGCACGTCTGAGAGGTGGTTCCGGCATGCCCGGCAGGTGATCCCAGAGAGTCCTCCAAGTGGTTCTGGCCCAGCCCGCAGGTGATTTTGGCGCGTCCGGCAGGTGGCTCCGGCATGCTCAGCAGGTTGTTCAGGCAGGTCCGGCAGGTGGTTCCGACGATTCGAGCAGGTGCTTCCGGCTAGCTCGGCAGGTGCTTTGGGCGTCTCCGTCACTTGATTTTGGCACATTTGAGAGGTGGGTCCAGCATTCCCAGCAGGTGATTCCAGAAAGTCCGGCAAGCGGTTCTGGCATAGCCAGCAGGTGATTTTTGCGTGTCCGGCAGGTGGGTCCTGCGAGTCGAGCAGGTGGTTCCTGCATGCTCGGCAGGTGGTTCAGGCGTGTCCGACAGGCGGTTCCGTTGTGTCCAGTAGGTGTTTCCGGCGTGTCCGGCACATGGTAGTGGCACGTCTGAGAGGTGGTTCCGGCATGCCCCGCAGGTGATTCCGGAGTGTCCGGCAAGTGGTTCTGGCATAGCCGGCTGGTGATTTTGGCGTGGCCCGCAGGTGGCTCCAGCGAGTCGAGCAGGTTGTTCCGGCGTGCTCAGCAGGTGTTTCAGATGGGTCCGTCAGGTGGTTCCGGTCTGTCCAATAGGTGGTTCCGGCGTGTCCGGCACGTGCTTCCGGCGAGTCTGAGAGGTGGCTCCGGCATGCCCGGTGGGTGATTCCGGAGTGTCCGGCAAGTCGTTCTGGCATAGCCGGCTGGTGATTTTGGCATGTCCAGCAGGTAAGATTTTGGCATGTCCGTCAGGTGGTTTTGACGTGTCCGGCGGGTGGTTCCGGGCAGTGGATCAGGTGGTTCCAGCGTTCTCGGCAGGTGATTCAGTTTGGTTCGGCAGGTGGTTCTGGTCTGTCCTGGAGGTGGTTCCGGCCTGTCCAGCACGTGGTTCTGGCACGTCTGAGAGGTGGTTCCGGCATGCCCGGCAGGTGATCCCAGAGAGTCCTCCAAGTGGTTCTGGCCCAGCCCGCAGGTGATTTTGGCGCGTCCGGCAGGTGGCTCCGGCATGCTCAGCAGGTTGTTCAGGCAGGTCCGGCAGGTGGTTCCGACGATTCGAGCAGGTGCTTCCGGCTAGCTCGGCAGGTGCTTTGGGCGTCTCCGTCACTTGATTTTGGCACATTTGAGAGGTGGGTCCAGCATTCCCAGCAGGTGATTCCAGAAAGTCCGGCAAGCGGTTCTGGCATAGCCAGCAGGTGATTTTTGCGTGTCCGGCAGGTGGGTCCTGCGAGTCGAGCAGGTGGTTCCTGCATGCTCGGCAGGTGGTTCAGGCGTGTCCGACAGGCGGTTCCGTTGTGTCCAGTAGGTGTTTCCGGCGTGTCCGGCACATGGTAGTGGCACGTCTGAGAGGTGGTTCCGGCATGCCCCGCAGGTGATTCCGGAGTGTCCGGCAAGTGGTTCTGGCATAGCCGGCTGGTGATTTTGGCGTGGCCCGCAGGTGGCTCCAGCGAGTCGAGCAGGTTGTTCCGGCGTGCTCAGCAGGTGTTTCAGATGGGTCCGTCAGGTGGTTCCGGTCTGTCCAATAGGTGGTTCCGGCGTGTCCGGCACGTGCTTCCGGCGAGTCTGAGAGGTGGCTCCGGCATGCCCGGTGGGTGATTCCGGAGTGTCCGGCAAGTCGTTCTGGCATAGCCGGCTGGTGATTTTGGCATGTCCAGCAGGTAAGATTTTGGCATGTCCGTCAGGTGATTTTGACGTGTCCGGCGGGTGGTTCCGGGCAGTGGATCAGGTGGTTCCAGCGTTCTCGGCAGGTGATTCAGTTTGGTTCGGCAGGTGGTTCTGGTCTGTCCTGGAGGTGGTTCCGGCCTGTCCAGCACGTGGTTCTGGCACGTCTGAGAGGTGGTTCCGGCATGCCCGGCAGGTGATCCCAGAGAGTCCTCCAAGTGGTTCTGGCCCAGCCCGCAGGTGATTTTGGCGCGTCCGGCAGGTGGCTCCGGCATGCTCAGCAGGTTGTTCAGGCAGGTCCGGCAGGTGGTTCCGACGATTCGAGCAGGTGCTTCCGGCTAGCTCGGCAGGTGCTTTGGGCGTCTCCGTCACTTGATTTTGGCACATTTGAGAGGTGGGTCCAGCATTCCCAGCAGGTGATTCCAGAAAGTCCGGCAAGCGGTTCTGGCATAGCCAGCAGGTGATTTTTGCGTGTCCGGCAGGTGGGTCCTGCGAGTCGAGCAGGTGGTTCCTGCATGCTCGGCAGGTGGTTCAGGCGTGTCCGACAGGCGGTTCCGTTGTGTCCAGTAGGTGTTTCCGGCGTGTCCGGCACATGGTAGTGGCACGTCTGAGAGGTGGTTCCGGCATGCCCCGCAGGTGATTCCGGAGTGTCCGGCAAGTGGTTCTGGCATAGCCGGCTGGTGATTTTGGCGTGGCCAGCAGGTGGCTCCAGCGAGTCGAGCAGGTTGTTCCGGCGTGCTCAGCAGGTGTTTCAGATGGGTCCGTCAGGTGGTTCCGGTCTGTCCAATAGGTGGTTCCGGCGTGTCCGGCACGTGCTTCCGGCGAGTCTGAGAGGTGGCTCCGGCATGCCCGGTGGGTGATTCCGGAGTGTCCGGCAAGTCGTTCTGGCATAGCCGGCTGGTGATTTTGGCATGTCCAGCAGGTAAGATTTTGGCATGTCCGTCAGGTGATTTTGACGTGTCCGGCGGGTGGTTCCGGGCAGTGGATCAGGTGGTTCCAGCGTTCTCGGCAGGTGATTCAGTTTGGTTCGGCAGGTGGTTCTGGTCTGTCCTGGAGGTGGTTCCGGCCTGTCCAGCACGTGGTTCTGGCACGTCTGAGAGGTGGTTCCGGCATGCCCGGCAGGTGATCCCAGAGAGTCCTCCAAGTGGTTCTGGCCCAGCCCGCAGGTGATTTTGGCGCGTCCGGCAGGTGGCTCCGGCATGCTCAGCAGGTTGTTCAGGCAGGTCCGGCAGGTGGTTCCGACGATTCGAGCAGGTGCTTCCGGCTAGCTCGGCAGGTGCTTTGGGCGTCTCCGTCACTTGATTTTGGCACATTTGAGAGGTGGGTCCAGCATTCCCAGCAGGTGATTCCAGAAAGTCCGGCAAGCGGTTCTGGCATAGCCAGCAGGTGATTTTTGCGTGTCCGGCAGGTGGGTCCTGCGAGTCGAGCAGGTGGTTCCTGCATGCTCGGCAGGTGGTTCAGGCGTGTCCGACAGGCGGTTCCGTTGTGTCCAGTAGGTGTTTCCGGCGTGTCCGGCACATGGTAGTGGCACGTCTGAGAGGTGGTTCCGGCATGCCCCGCAGGTGATTCCGGAGTGTCCGGCAAGTGGTTCTGGCATAGCCGGCTGGTGATTTTGGCGTGGCCCGCAGGTGGCTCCAGCGAGTCGAGCAGGTTGTTCCGGCGTGCTCAGCAGGTGTTTCAGATGGGTCCGTCAGGTGGTTCCGGTCTGTCCAATAGGTGGTTCCGGCGTGTCCGGCACGTGCTTCCGGCGAGTCTGAGAGGTGGCTCCGGCATGCCCGGTGGGTGATTCCGGAGTGTCCGGCAAGTCGTTCTGGCATAGCCGGCTGGTGATTTTGGCATGTCCAGCAGGTAAGATTTTGGCATGTCCGTCAGGTGATTTTGACGTGTCCGGCGGGTGGTTCCGGGCAGTGGATCAGGTGGTTCCAGCGTTCTCGGCAGGTGATTCAGTTTGGTTCGGCAGGTGGTTCTGGTCTGTCCTGGAGGTGGTTCCGGCCTGTCCAGCACGTGGTTCTGGCACGTCTGAGAGGTGGTTCCGGCATGCCCGGCAGGTGATCCCAGAGAGTCCTCCAAGTGGTTCTGGCCCAGCCCGCAGGTGATTTTGGCGCGTCCGGCAGGTGGCTCCGGCATGCTCAGCAGGTTGTTCAGGCAGGTCCGGCAGGTGGTTCCGACGATTCGAGCAGGTGCTTCCGGCTAGCTCGGCAGGTGCTTTGGGCGTCTCCGTCACTTGATTTTGGCACATTTGAGAGGTGGGTCCAGCATTCCCAGCAGGTGATTCCAGAAAGTCCGGCAAGCGGTTCTGGCATAGCCAGCAGGTGATTTTTGCGTGTCCGGCAGGTGGGTCCTGCGAGTCGAGCAGGTGGTTCCTGCATGCTCGGCAGGTGGTTCAGGCGTGTCCGACAGGCGGTTCCGTTGTGTCCAGTAGGTGTTTCCGGCGTGTCCGGCACATGGTAGTGGCACGTCTGAGAGGTGGTTCCGGCATGCCCCGCAGGTGATTCCGGAGTGTCCGGCAAGTGGTTCTGGCATAGCCGGCTGGTGATTTTGGCGTGGCCCGCAGGTGGCTCCAGCGAGTCGAGCAGGTTGTTCCGGCGTGCTCAGCAGGTGTTTCAGATGGGTCCGTCAGGTGGTTCCGGTCTGTCCAATAGGTGGTTCCGGCGTGTCCGGCACGTGCTTCCGGCGAGTCTGAGAGGTGGCTCCGGCATGCCCGGTGGGTGATTCCGGAGTGTCCGGCAAGTCGTTCTGGCATAGCCGGCTGGTGATTTTGGCATGTCCAGCAGGTAAGATTTTGGCATGTCCGTCAGGTGATTTTGACGTGTCCGGCGGGTGGTTCCGGGCAGTGGATCAGGTGGTTCCAGCGTTCTCGGCAGGTGATTCAGTTTGGTTCGGCAGGTGGTTCTGGTCTGTCCTGGAGGTGGTTCCGGCCTGTCCAGCACGTGGTTCTGGCACGTCTGAGAGGTGGTTCCGGCATGCCCGGCAGGTGATCCCAGAGAGTCCTCCAAGTGGTTCTGGCCCAGCCCGCAGGTGATTTTGGCGCGTCCGGCAGGTGGCTCCGGCATGCTCAGCAGGTTGTTCAGGCAGGTCCGGCAGGTGGTTCCGACGATTCGAGCAGGTGCTTCCGGCTAGCTCGGCAGGTGCTTTGGGCGTCTCCGTCACTTGATTTTGGCACATTTGAGAGGTGGGTCCAGCATTCCCAGCAGGTGATTCCAGAAAGTCCGGCAAGCGGTTCTGGCATAGCCAGCAGGTGATTTTTGCGTGTCCGGCAGGTGGGTCCTGCGAGTCGAGCAGGTGGTTCCTGCATGCTCGGCAGGTGGTTCAGGCGTGTCCGACAGGCGGTTCCGTTGTGTCCAGTAGGTGTTTCCGGCGTGTCCGGCACATGGTAGTGGCACGTCTGAGAGGTGGTTCCGGCATGCCCCGCAGGTGATTCCGGAGTGTCCGGCAAGTGGTTCTGGCATAGCCGGCTGGTGATTTTGGCGTGGCCCGCAGGTGGCTCCAGCGAGTCGAGCAGGTTGTTCCGGCGTGCTCAGCAGGTGTTTCAGATGGGTCCGTCAGGTGGTTCCGGTCTGTCCAATAGGTGGTTCCGGCGTGTCCGGCACGTGCTTCCGGCGAGTCTGAGAGGTGGCTCCGGCATGCCCGGTGGGTGATTCCGGAGTGTCCGGCAAGTCGTTCTGGCATAGCCGGCTGGTGATTTTGGCATGTCCAGCAGGTAAGATTTTGGCATGTCCGTCAGGTGATTTTGACGTGTCCGGCGGGTGGTTCCGGGCAGTGGATCAGGTGGTTCCAGCGTTCTCGGCAGGTGATTCAGTTTGGTTCGGCAGGTGGTTCTGGTCTGTCCTGGAGGTGGTTCCGGCCTGTCCAGCACGTGGTTCTGGCACGTCTGAGAGGTGGTTCCGGCATGCCCGGCAGGTGATCCCAGAGAGTCCTCCAAGTGGTTCTGGCCCAGCCCGCAGGTGATTTTGGCGCGTCCGGCAGGTGGCTCCGGCATGCTCAGCAGGTTGTTCAGGCAGGTCCGGCAGGTGGTTCCGACGATTCGAGCAGGTGCTTCCGGCTAGCTCGGCAGGTGCTTTGGGCGTCTCCGTCACTTGATTTTGGCACATTTGAGAGGTGGGTCCAGCATTCCCAGCAGGTGATTCCAGAAAGTCCGGCAAGCGGTTCTGGCATAGCCAGCAGGTGATTTTTGCGTGTCCGGCAGGTGGGTCCTGCGAGTCGAGCAGGTGGTTCCTGCATGCTCGGCAGGTGGTTCAGGCGTGTCCGACAGGCGGTTCCGTTGTGTCCAGTAGGTGTTTCCGGCGTGTCCGGCACATGGTAGTGGCACGTCTGAGAGGTGGTTCCGGCATGCCCCGCAGGTGATTCCGGAGTGTCCGGCAAGTGGTTCTGGCATAGCCGGCTGGTGATTTTGGCGTGGCCCGCAGGTGGCTCCAGCGAGTCGAGCAGGTTGTTCCGGCGTGCTCAGCAGGTGTTTCAGATGGGTCCGTCAGGTGGTTCCGGTCTGTCCAATAGGTGGTTCCGGCGTGTCCGGCACGTGCTTCCGGCGAGTCTGAGAGGTGGCTCCGGCATGCCCGGTGGGTGATTCCGGAGTGTCCGGCAAGTCGTTCTGGCATAGCCGGCTGGTGATTTTGGCATGTCCAGCAGGTAAGATTTTGGCATGTCCGTCAGGTGATTTTGACGTGTCCGGCGGGTGGTTCCGGGCAGTGGATCAGGTGGTTCCAGCGTTCTCGGCAGGTGATTCAGTTTGGTTCGGCAGGTGGTTCTGGTCTGTCCTGGAGGTGGTTCCGGCCTGTCCAGCACGTGGTTCTGGCACGTCTGAGAGGTGGTTCCGGCATGCCCGGCAGGTGATCCCAGAGAGTCCTCCAAGTGGTTCTGGCCCAGCCCGCAGGTGATTTTGGCGCGTCCGGCAGGTGGCTCCGGCCTGCTCAGCAGGTTGTTCAGGCAGGTCCGGCAGGTGGTTCCGACGATTCGAGCAGGTGCTTCCGGCTAGCTCGGCAGGTGCTTTGGGCGTCTCCGTCACTTGATTTTGGCACATTTGAGAGGTGGGTCCAGCATTCCCAGCAGGTGATTCCAGAAAGTCCGGCAAGCGGTTCTGGCATAGCCAGCAGGTGATTTTTGCGTGTCCGGCAGGTGGGTCCTGCGAGTCGAGCAGGTGGTTCCTGCATGCTCGGCAGGTGGTTCAGGCGTGTCCGACAGGCGGTTCCGTTGTGTCCAGTAGGTGTTTCCGGCGTGTCCGGCACATGGTAGTGGCACGTCTGAGAGGTGGTTCCGGCATGCCCCGCAGGTGATTCCGGAGTGTCCGGCAAGTGGTTCTGGCATAGCCGGCTGGTGATTTTGGCGTGGCCCGCAGGTGGCTCCAGCGAGTCGAGCAGGTTGTTCCGGCGTGCTCAGCAGGTGTTTCAGATGGGTCCGTCAGGTGGTTCCGGTCTGTCCAATAGGTGGTTCCGGCGTGTCCGGCACGTGCTTCCGGCGAGTCTGAGAGGTGGCTCCGGCATGCCCGGTGGGTGATTCCGGAGTGTCCGGCAAGTCGTTCTGGCATAGCCGGCTGGTGATTTTGGCATGTCCAGCAGGTAAGATTTTGGCATGTCCGTCAGGTGATTTTGACGTGTCCGGCGGGTGGTTCCGGGCAGTGGATCAGGTGGTTCCAGCGTTCTCGGCAGGTGATTCAGTTTGGTTCGGCAGGTGGTTCTGGTCTGTCCTGGAGGTGGTTCCGGCCTGTCCAGCACGTGGTTCTGGCACGTCTGAGAGGTGGTTCCGGCATGCCCGGCAGGTGATCCCAGAGAGTCCTCCAAGTGGTTCTGGCCCAGCCCGCAGGTGATTTTGGCGCGTCCGGCAGGTGGCTCCGGCCTGCTCAGCAGGTTGTTCAGGCAGGTCCGGCAGGTGGTTCCGACGATTCGAGCAGGTGCTTCCGGCTAGCTCGGCAGGTGCTTTGGGCGTCTCCGTCACTTGATTTTGGCACATTTGAGAGGTGGGTCCAGCATTCCCAGCAGGTGATTCCAGAAAGTCCGGCAAGCGGTTCTGGCATAGCCAGCAGGTGATTTTTGCGTGTCCGGCAGGTGGGTCCTGCGAGTCGAGCAGGTGGTTCCTGCATGCTCGGCAGGTGGTTCAGGCGTGTCCGACAGGCGGTTCCGTTGTGTCCAGTAGGTGTTTCCGGCGTGTCCGGCACATGGTAGTGGCACGTCTGAGAGGTGGTTCCGGCATGCCCCGCAGGTGATTCCGGAGTGTCCGGCAAGTGGTTCTGGCATAGCCGGCTGGTGATTTTGGCGTGGCCCGCAGGTGGCTCCAGCGAGTCGAGCAGGTTGTTCCGGCGTGCTCAGCAGGTGTTTCAGATGGGTCCGTCAGGTGGTTCCGGTCTGTCCAATAGGTGGTTCCGGCGTGTCCGGCACGTGCTTCCGGCGAGTCTGAGAGGTGGCTCCGGCATGCCCGGTGGGTGATTCCGGAGTGTCCGGCAAGTCGTTCTGGCATAGCCGGCTGGTGATTTTGGCATGTCCAGCAGGTAAGATTTTGGCATGTCCGTCAGGTGATTTTGACGTGTCCGGCGGGTGGTTCCGGGCAGTGGATCAGGTGGTTCCAGCGTTCTCGGCAGGTGATTCAGTTTGGTTCGGCAGGTGGTTCTGGTCTGTCCTGGAGGTGGTTCCGGCCTGTCCAGCACGTGGTTCTGGCACGTCTGAGAGGTGGTTCCGGCATGCCCGGCAGGTGATCCCAGAGAGTCCTCCAAGTGGTTCTGGCCCAGCCCGCAGGTGATTTTGGCGCGTCCGGCAGGTGGCTCCGGCCTGCTCAGCAGGTTGTTCAGGCAGGTCCGGCAGGTGGTTCCGACGATTCGAGCAGGTGCTTCCGGCTAGCTCGGCAGGTGCTTTGGGCGTCTCCGTCACTTGATTTTGGCACATTTGAGAGGTGGGTCCAGCATTCCCAGCAGGTGATTCCAGAAAGTCCGGCAAGCGGTTCTGGCATAGCCAGCAGGTGATTTTTGCGTGTCCGGCAGGTGGGTCCTGCGAGTCGAGCAGGTGGTTCCTGCATGCTCGGCAGGTGGTTCAGGCGTGTCCGACAGGCGGTTCCGTTGTGTCCAGTAGGTGTTTCCGGCGTGTCCGGCACATGGTAGTGGCACGTCTGAGAGGTGGTTCCGGCATGCCCCGCAGGTGATTCCGGAGTGTCCGGCAAGTGGTTCTGGCATAGCCGGCTGGTGATTTTGGCGTGGCCCGCAGGTGGCTCCAGCGAGTCGAGCAGGTTGTTCCGGCGTGCTCAGCAGGTGTTTCAGATGGGTCCGTCAGGTGGTTCCGGTCTGTCCAATAGGTGGTTCCGGCGTGTCCGGCACGTGCTTCCGGCGAGTCTGAGAGGTGGCTCCGGCATGCCCGGTGGGTGATTCCGGAGTGTCCGGCAAGTCGTTCTGGCATAGCCGGCTGGTGATTTTGGCATGTCCAGCAGGTAAGATTTTGGCATGTCCGTCAGGTGATTTTGACGTGTCCGGCGGGTGGTTCCGGGCAGTGGATCAGGTGGTTCCAGCGTTCTCGGCAGGTGATTCAGTTTGGTTCGGCAGGTGGTTCTGGTCTGTCCTGGAGGTGGTTCCGGCCTGTCCAGCACGTGGTTCTGGCACGTCTGAGAGGTGGTTCCGGCATGCCCGGCAGGTGATCCCAGAGAGTCCTCCAAGTGGTTCTGGCCCAGCCCGCAGGTGATTTTGGCGTGTCCGGCAGGTGGCTCCGGCATGCTCAGCAGGTTGTTCAGGCAGGTCCGGCAGGTGGTTCCGACGATTCGAGCAGGTGCTTCCGGCTAGCTCGGCAGGTGCTTTGGGCGTCTCCGTCACTTGATTTTGGCACATTTGAGAGGTGGGTCCAGCATTCCCAGCAGGTGATTCCAGAAAGTCCGGCAAGCGGTTCTGGCATAGCCAGCAGGTGATTTTTGCGTGTCCGGCAGGTGGGTCCTGCGAGTCGAGCAGGTGGTTCCTGCATGCTCGGCAGGTGGTTCAGGCGTGTCCGACAGGCGGTTCCGTTGTGTCCAGTAGGTGTTTCCGGCGTGTCCGGCACATGGTAGTGGCACGTCTGAGAGGTGGTTCCGGCATGCCCCGCAGGTGATTCCGGAGTGTCCAGCAAGTGGTTCTGGCATAGCCGGCTGGTGATTTTGGCGTGGCCAGCAGGTGGCTCCAGCGAGTCGAGCAGGTTGTTCCGGCGTGCTCAGCAGGTGTTTCAGATGGGTCCGTCAGGTGGTTCCGGTCTGTCCAATAGGTGGTTCCGGCGTGTCCGGCACGTGCTTCCGGCGAGTCTGAGAGGTGGCTCCGGCATGCCCGGTGGGTGATTCCGGAGTGTCCGGCAAGTCGTTCTGGCATAGCCGGCTGGTGATTTTGGCATGTCCAGCAGGTAAGATTTTGGCATGTCCGTCAGGTGATTTTGACGTGTCCGGCGGGTGGTTCCGGGCAGTGGATCAGGTGGTTCCAGCGTTCTCGGCAGGTGATTCAGTTTGGTTCGGCAGGTGGTTCTGGTCTGTCCTGGACGTGGTTCCGGCCTGTCCAGCACGTGGTTCTGGCACGTCTGAGAGGTGGTTCCGGCATGCCCGGCAGGTGATCCCAGAGAGTCCTCCAAGTGGTTCTGGCCCAGCCCGCAGGTGATTTTGGCGTGTCCGGCAGGTGGCTCCGGCATGCTCAGCAGGTTGTTCAGGCAGGTCCGGCAGGTGGTTCCGACGATTCGAGCAGGTGCTTCCGGCTAGCTCGGCAGGTGCTTTTGGCGTCTCCGTCACTTGATTTTGGCACATTTGAGAGGTGGGTCCAGCATTCCCAGCAGGTGATTCCAGAAAGTCCGGCAAGCGGTTCTGGCATAGCCAGCAGGTGATTTTTGCGTGTCCGGCAGGTGGGTCCTGCGAGTCGAGCAGGTGGTTCCTGCATGCTCGGCAGGTGGTTCAGGCGTGTCCGACAGGCGGTTCCGTTGTGTCCAGTAGGTGTTTCCGGCGTGTCCGGCACATGGTAGTGGCACGTCTGAGAGGTGGTTCCGGCATGCCCCGCAGGTGATTCCGGAGTGTCCAGCAAGTGGTTCTGGCATAGCCGGCTGGTGATTTTGGCGTGGCCAGCAGGTGGCTCCAGCGAGTCGAGCAGGTTGTTCCGGCGTGCTCAGCAGGTGTTTCAGATGGGTCCGTCAGGTGGTTCCGGTCTGTCCAATAGGTGGTTCCGGCGTGTCCGGCACGTGCTTCCGGCGAGTCTGAGAGGTGGCTCCGGCATGCCCGGTGGGTGATTCCGGAGTGTCCGGCAAGTCGTTCTGGCATAGCCGGCTGGTGATTTTGGCATGTCCAGCAGGTAAGATTTTGGCATGTCCGTCAGGTGATTTTGACGTGTCCGGCGGGTGGTTCCGGGCAGTGGATCAGGTGGTTCCAGCGTTCTCGGCAGGTGATTCAGTTTGGTTCGGCAGGTGGTTCTGGTCTGTCCTGGACGTGGTTCCGGCCTGTCCAGCACGTGGTTCTGGCACGTCTGAGAGGTGGTTCCGGCATGCCCGGCAGGTGATCCCAGAGAGTCCTCCAAGTGGTTCTGGCCCAGCCCGCAGGTGATTTTGGCGTGTCCGGCAGGTGGCTCCGGCATGCTCAGCAGGTTGTTCAGGCAGGTCCGGCAGGTGGTTCCGACGATTCGAGCAGGTGCTTCCGGCTAGCTCGGCAGGTGCTTTTGGCGTCTCCGTCACTTGATTTTGGCACATTTGAGAGGTGGGTCCAGCATTCCCAGCAGGTGATTCCAGAAAGTCCGGCAAGCGGTTCTGGCATAGCCAGCAGGTGATTTTTGCGTGTCCGGCAGGTGGGTCCTGCGAGTCGAGCAGGTGGTTCCTGCATGCTCGGCAGGTGGTTCAGGCGTGTCCGACAGGCGGTTCCGTTGTGTCCAGTAGGTGTTTCCGGCGTGTCCGGCACATGGTAGTGGCACGTCTGAGAGGTGGTTCCGGCATGCCCCGCAGGTGATTCCGGAGTGTCCAGCAAGTGGTTCTGGCATAGCCGGCTGGTGATTTTGGCGTGGCCAGCAGGTGGCTCCAGCGAGTCGAGCAGGTTGTTCCGGCGTGCTCAGCAGGTGTTTCAGATGGGTCCGTCAGGTGGTTCCGGTCTGTCCAATAGGTGGTTCCGGCGTGTCCGGCACGTGCTTCCGGCGAGTCTGAGAGGTGGCTCCGGCATGCCCGGTGGGTGATTCCGGAGTGTCCGGCAAGTCGTTCTGGCATAGCCGGCTGGTGATTTTGGCATGTCCAGCAGGTAAGATTTTGGCATGTCCGTCAGGTGATTTTGACGTGTCCGGCGGGTGGTTCCGGGCAGTGGATCAGGTGGTTCCAGCGTTCTCGGCAGGTGATTCAGTTTGGTTCGGCAGGTGGTTCTGGTCTGTCCTGGACGTGGTTCCGGCCTGTCCAGCACGTGGTTCTGGCACGTCTGAGAGGTGGTTCCGGCATGCCCGGCAGGTGATCCCAGAGAGTCCTCCAAGTGGTTCTGGCCCAGCCCGCAGGTGATTTTGGCGTGTCCGGCAGGTGGCTCCGGCATGCTCAGCAGGTTGTTCAGGCAGGTCCGGCAGGTGGTTCCGACGATTCGAGCAGGTGCTTCCGGCTAGCTCGGCAGGTGCTTTTGGCGTCTCCGTCACTTGATTTTGGCACATTTGAGAGGTGGGTCCAGCATTCCCAGCAGGTGATTCCAGAAAGTCCGGCAAGCGGTTCTGGCATAGCCAGCAGGTGATTTTTGCGTGTCCGGCAGGTGGGTCCTGCGAGTCGAGCAGGTGGTTCCTGCATGCTCGGCAGGTGGTTCAGGCGTGTCCGACAGGCGGTTCCGTTGTGTCCAGTAGGTGTTTCCGGCGTGTCCGGCACATGGTAGTGGCACGTCTGAGAGGTGGTTCCGGCATGCCCCGCAGGTGATTCCGGAGTGTCCAGCAAGTGGTTCTGGCATAGCCGGCTGGTGATTTTGGCGTGGCCAGCAGGTGGCTCCAGCGAGTCGAGCAGGTTGTTCCGGCGTGCTCAGCAGGTGTTTCAGATGGGTCCGTCAGGTGGTTCCGGTCTGTCCAATAGGTGGTTCCGGCGTGTCCGGCACGTGCTTCCGGCGAGTCTGAGAGGTGGCTCCGGCATGCCCGGTGGGTGATTCCGGAGTGTCCGGCAAGTCGTTCTGGCATAGCCGGCTGGTGATTTTGGCATGTCCAGCAGGTAAGATTTTGGCATGTCCGTCAGGTGATTTTGACGTGTCCGGCGGGTGGTTCCGGGCAGTGGATCAGGTGGTTCCAGCGTTCTCGGCAGGTGATTCAGTTTGGTTCGGCAGGTGGTTCTGGTCTGTCCTGGACGTGGTTCCGGCCTGTCCAGCACGTGGTTCTGGCACGTCTGAGAGGTGGTTCCGGCATGCCCGGCAGGTGATCCCAGAGAGTCCTCCAAGTGGTTCTGGCCCAGCCCGCAGGTGATTTTGGCGTGTCCGGCAGGTGGCTCCGGCATGCTCAGCAGGTTGTTCAGGCAGGTCCGGCAGGTGGTTCCGACGATTCGAGCAGGTGCTTCCGGCTAGCTCGGCAGGTGCTTTTGGCGTCTCCGTCACTTGATTTTGGCACATTTGAGAGGTGGGTCCAGCATTCCCAGCAGGTGATTCCAGAAAGTCCGGCAAGCGGTTCTGGCATAGCCAGCAGGTGATTTTTGCGTGTCCGGCAGGTGGGTCCTGCGAGTCGAGCAGGTGGTTCCTGCATGCTCGGCAGGTGGTTCAGGCGTGTCCGACAGGCGGTTCCGTTGTGTCCAGTAGGTGTTTCCGGCGTGTCCGGCACATGGTAGTGGCACGTCTGAGAGGTGGTTCCGGCATGCCCCGCAGGTGATTCCGGAGTGTCCAGCAAGTGGTTCTGGCATAGCCGGCTGGTGATTTTGGCGTGGCCAGCAGGTGGCTCCAGCGAGTCGAGCAGGTTGTTCCGGCGTGCTCAGCAGGTGTTTCAGATGGGTCCGTCAGGTGGTTCCGGTCTGTCCAATAGGTGGTTCCGGCGTGTCCGGCACGTGCTTCCGGCGAGTCTGAGAGGTGGCTCCGGCATGCCCGGTGGGTGATTCCGGAGTGTCCGGCAAGTCGTTCTGGCATAGCCGGCTGGTGATTTTGGCATGTCCAGCAGGTAAGATTTTGGCATGTCCGTCAGGTGATTTTGACGTGTCCGGCGGGTGGTTCCGGGCAGTGGATCAGGTGGTTCCAGCGTTCTCGGCAGGTGATTCAGTTTGGTTCGGCAGGTGGTTCTGGTCTGTCCTGGAGGTGGTTCCGGCCTGTCCAGCACGTGGTTCTGGCACGTCTGAGAGGTGGTTCCGGCATGCCCGGCAGGTGATCCCAGAGAGTCCTCCAAGTGGTTCTGGCCCAGCCCGCAGGTGATTTTGGCGCGTCCGGCAGGTGGCTCCGGCATGCTCAGCAGGTTGTTCAGGCAGGTCCGGCAGGTGGTTCCGACGATTCGAGCAGGTGCTTCCGGCTAGCTCGGCAGGTGCTTTGGGCGTCTCCGTCACTTGATTTTGGCACATTTGAGAGGTGGGTCCAGCATTCCCAGCAGGTGATTCCAGAAAGTCCGGCAAGCGGTTCTGGCATAGCCAGCAGGTGATTTTTGCGTGTCCGGCAGGTGGGTCCTGCGAGTCGAGCAGGTGGTTCCTGCATGCTCGGCAGGTGGTTCAGGCGTGTCCGACAGGCGGTTCCGTTGTGTCCAGTAGGTGTTTCCGGCGTGTCCGGCACATGGTAGTGGCACGTCTGAGAGGTGGTTCCGGCATGCCCCGCAGGTGATTCCGGAGTGTCCAGCAAGTGGTTCTGGCATAGCCGGCTGGTGATTTTGGCGTGGCCAGCAGGTGGCTCCAGCGAGTCGAGCAGGTTGTTCCGGCGTGCTCAGCAGGTGTTTCAGATGGGTCCGTCAGGTGGTTCCGGTCTGTCCAATAGGTGGTTCCGGCGTGTCCGGCACGTGCTTCCGGCGAGTCTGAGAGGTGGCTCCGGCATGCCCGGTGGGTGATTCCGGAGTGTCCGGCAAGTCGTTCTGGCATAGCCGGCTGGTGATTTTGGCATGTCCAGCAGGTAAGATTTTGGCATGTCCGTCAGGTGATTTTGACGTGTCCGGCGGGTGGTTCCGGGCAGTGGATCAGGTGGTTCCAGCGTTCTCGGCAGGTGATTCAGTTTGGTTCGGCAGGTGGTTCTGGTCTGTCCTGGACGTGGTTCCGGCCTGTCCAGCACGTGGTTCTGGCACGTCTGAGAGGTGGTTCCGGCATGCCCGGCAGGTGATCCCAGAGAGTCCTCCAAGTGGTTCTGGCCCAGCCCGCAGGTGATTTTGGCGCGTCCGGCAGGTGGCTCCGGCATGCTCAGCAGGTTGTTCAGGCAGGTCCGGCAGGTGGTTCCGACGATTCGAGCAGGTGCTTCCGGCTAGCTCGGCAGGTGCTTTGGGCGTCTCCGTCACTTGATTTTGGCACATTTGAGAGGTGGGTCCAGCATTCCCAGCAGGTGATTCCAGAAAGTCCGGCAAGCGGTTCTGGCATAGCCAGCAGGTGATTTTTGCGTGTCCGGCAGGTGGGTCCTGCGAGTCGAGCAGGTGGTTCCTGCATGCTCGGCAGGTGGTTCAGGCGTGTCCGACAGGCGGTTCCGTTGTGTCCAGTAGGTGTTTCCGGCGTGTCCGGCACATGGTAGTGGCACGTCTGAGAGGTGGTTCCGGCATGCCCCGCAGGTGATTCCGGAGTGTCCAGCAAGTGGTTCTGGCATAGCCGGCTGGTGATTTTGGCGTGGCCAGCAGGTGGCTCCAGCGAGTCGAGCAGGTTGTTCCGGCGTGCTCAGCAGGTGTTTCAGATGGGTCCGTCAGGTGGTTCCGGTCTGTCCAATAGGTGGTTCCGGCGTGTCCGGCACGTGCTTCCGGCGAGTCTGAGAGGTGGCTCCGGCATGCCCGGTGGGTGATTCCGGAGTGTCCGGCAAGTCGTTCTGGCATAGCCGGCTGGTGATTTTGGCATGTCCAGCAGGTAAGATTTTGGCATGTCCGTCAGGTGATTTTGACGTGTCCGGCGGGTGGTTCCGGGCAGTGGATCAGGTGGTTCCAGCGTTCTCGGCAGGTGATTCAGTTTGGTTCGGCAGGTGGTTCTGGTCTGTCCTGGACGTGGTTCCGGCCTGTCCAGCACGTGGTTCTGGCACGTCTGAGAGGTGGTTCCGGCATGCCCGGCAGGTGATCCCAGAGAGTCCTCCAAGTGGTTCTGGCCCAGCCCGCAGGTGATTTTGGCGTGTCCGGCAGGTGGCTCCGGCATGCTCAGCAGGTTGTTCAGGCAGGTCCGGCAGGTGGTTCCGACGATTCGAGCAGGTGCTTCCGGCTAGCTCGGCAGGTGCTTTTGGCGTCTCCGTCACTTGATTTTGGCACATTTGAGAGGTGGGTCCAGCATTCCCAGCAGGTGATTCCAGAAAGTCCGGCAAGCGGTTCTGGCATAGCCAGCAGGTGATTTTTGCGTGTCCGGCAGGTGGGTCCTGCGAGTCGAGCAGGTGGTTCCTGCATGCTCGGCAGGTGGTTCAGGCGTGTCCGACAGGCGGTTCCGTTGTGTCCAGTAGGTGTTTCCGGCGTGTCCGGCACATGGTAGTGGCACGTCTGAGAGGTGGTTCCGGCATGCCCCGCAGGTGATTCCGGAGTGTCCAGCAAGTGGTTCTGGCATAGCCGGCTGGTGATTTTGGCGTGGCCAGCAGGTGGCTCCAGCGAGTCGAGCAGGTTGTTCCGGCGTGCTCAGCAGGTGTTTCAGATGGGTCCGTCAGGTGGTTCCGGTCTGTCCAATAGGTGGTTCCGGCGTGTCCGGCACGTGCTTCCGGCGAGTCTGAGAGGTGGCTCCGGCATGCCCGGTGGGTGATTCCGGAGTGTCCGGCAAGTCGTTCTGGCATAGCCGGCTGGTGATTTTGGCATGTCCAGCAGGTAAGATTTTGGCATGTCCGTCAGGTGATTTTGACGTGTCCGGCGGGTGGTTCCGGGCAGTGGATCAGGTGGTTCCAGCGTTCTCGGCAGGTGATTCAGTTTGGTTCGGCAGGTGGTTCTGGTCTGTCCTGGAGGTGGTTCCGGCCTGTCCAGCACGTGGTTCTGGCACGTCTGAGAGGTGGTTCCGGCATGCCCGGCAGGTGATCCCAGAGAGTCCTCCAAGTGGTTCTGGCCCAGCCCGCAGGTGATTTTGGCGCGTCCGGCAGGTGGCTCCGGCATGCTCAGCAGGTTGTTCAGGCAGGTCCGGCAGGTGGTTCCGACGATTCGAGCAGGTGCTTCCGGCTAGCTCGGCAGGTGCTTTGGGCGTCTCCGTCACTTGATTTTGGCACATTTGAGAGGTGGGTCCAGCATTCCCAGCAGGTGATTCCAGAAAGTCCGGCAAGCGGTTCTGGCATAGCCAGCAGGTGATTTTTGCGTGTCCGGCAGGTGGGTCCTGCGAGTCGAGCAGGTGGTTCCTGCATGCTCGGCAGGTGGTTCAGGCGTGTCCGACAGGCGGTTCCGTTGTGTCCAGTAGGTGTTTCCGGCGTGTCCGGCACATGGTAGTGGCACGTCTGAGAGGTGGTTCCGGCATGCCCCGCAGGTGATTCCGGAGTGTCCAGCAAGTGGTTCTGGCATAGCCGGCTGGTGATTTTGGCGTGGCCAGCAGGTGGCTCCAGCGAGTCGAGCAGGTTGTTCCGGCGTGCTCAGCAGGTGTTTCAGATGGGTCCGTCAGGTGGTTCCGGTCTGTCCAATAGGTGGTTCCGGCGTGTCCGGCACGTGCTTCCGGCGAGTCTGAGAGGTGGCTCCGGCATGCCCGGTGGGTGATTCCGGAGTGTCCGGCAAGTCGTTCTGGCATAGCCGGCTGGTGATTTTGGCATGTCCAGCAGGTAAGATTTTGGCATGTCCGTCAGGTGATTTTGACGTGTCCGGCGGGTGGTTCCGGGCAGTGGATCAGGTGGTTCCAGCGTTCTCGGCAGGTGATTCAGTTTGGTTCGGCAGGTGGTTCTGGTCTGTCCTGGACGTGGTTCCGGCCTGTCCAGCACGTGGTTCTGGCACGTCTGAGAGGTGGTTCCGGCATGCCCGGCAGGTGATCCCAGAGAGTCCTCCAAGTGGTTCTGGCCCAGCCCGCAGGTGATTTTGGCGCGTCCGGCAGGTGGCTCCGGCATGCTCAGCAGGTTGTTCAGGCAGGTCCGGCAGGTGGTTCCGACGATTCGAGCAGGTGCTTCCGGCTAGCTCGGCAGGTGCTTTGGGCGTCTCCGTCACTTGATTTTGGCACATTTGAGAGGTGGGTCCAGCATTCCCAGCAGGTGATTCCAGAAAGTCCGGCAAGCGGTTCTGGCATAGCCAGCAGGTGATTTTTGCGTGTCCGGCAGGTGGGTCCTGCGAGTCGAGCAGGTGGTTCCTGCATGCTCGGCAGGTGGTTCAGGCGTGTCCGACAGGCGGTTCCGTTGTGTCCAGTAGGTGTTTCCGGCGTGTCCGGCACATGGTAGTGGCACGTCTGAGAGGTGGTTCCGGCATGCCCCGCAGGTGATTCCGGAGTGTCCAGCAAGTGGTTCTGGCATAGCCGGCTGGTGATTTTGGCGTGGCCAGCAGGTGGCTCCAGCGAGTCGAGCAGGTTGTTCCGGCGTGCTCAGCAGGTGTTTCAGATGGGTCCGTCAGGTGGTTCCGGTCTGTCCAATAGGTGGTTCCGGCGTGTCCGGCACGTGCTTCCGGCGAGTCTGAGAGGTGGCTCCGGCATGCCCGGTGGGTGATTCCGGAGTGTCCGGCAAGTCGTTCTGGCATAGCCGGCTGGTGATTTTGGCATGTCCAGCAGGTAAGATTTTGGCATGTCCGTCAGGTGATTTTGACGTGTCCGGCGGGTGGTTCCGGGCAGTGGATCAGGTGGTTCCAGCGTTCTCGGCAGGTGATTCAGTTTGGTTCGGCAGGTGGTTCTGGTCTGTCCTGGACGTGGTTCCGGCCTGTCCAGCACGTGGTTCTGGCACGTCTGAGAGGTGGTTCCGGCATGCCCGGCAGGTGATCCCAGAGAGTCCTCCAAGTGGTTCTGGCCCAGCCCGCAGGTGATTTTGGCGCGTCCGGCAGGTGGCTCCGGCATGCTCAGCAGGTTGTTCAGGCAGGTCCGGCAGGTGGTTCCGACGATTCGAGCAGGTGCTTCCGGCTAGCTCGGCAGGTGCTTTGGGCGTCTCCGTCACTTGATTTTGGCACATTTGAGAGGTGGGTCCAGCATTCCCAGCAGGTGATTCCAGAAAGTCCGGCAAGCGGTTCTGGCATAGCCAGCAGGTGATTTTTGCGTGTCCGGCAGGTGGGTCCTGCGAGTCGAGCAGGTGGTTCCTGCATGCTCGGCAGGTGGTTCAGGCGTGTCCGACAGGCGGTTCCGTTGTGTCCAGTAGGTGTTTCCGGCGTGTCCGGCACATGGTAGTGGCACGTCTGAGAGGTGGTTCCGGCATGCCCCGCAGGTGATTCCGGAGTGTCCAGCAAGTGGTTCTGGCATAGCCGGCTGGTGATTTTGGCGTGGCCAGCAGGTGGCTCCAGCGAGTCGAGCAGGTTGTTCCGGCGTGCTCAGCAGGTGTTTCAGATGGGTCCGTCAGGTGGTTCCGGTCTGTCCAATAGGTGGTTCCGGCGTGTCCGGCACGTGCTTCCGGCGAGTCTGAGAGGTGGCTCCGGCATGCCCGGTGGGTGATTCCGGAGTGTCCGGCAAGTCGTTCTGGCATAGCCGGCTGGTGATTTTGGCATGTCCAGCAGGTAAGATTTTGGCATGTCCGTCAGGTGATTTTGACGTGTCCGGCGGGTGGTTCCGGGCAGTGGATCAGGTGGTTCCAGCGTTCTCGGCAGGTGATTCAGTTTGGTTCGGCAGGTGGTTCTGGTCTGTCCTGGAGGTGGTTCCGGCCTGTCCAGCACGTGGTTCTGGCACGTCTGAGAGGTGGTTCCGGCATGCCCGGCAGGTGATCCCAGAGAGTCCTCCAAGTGGTTCTGGCCCAGCCCGCAGGTGATTTTGGCGCGTCCGGCAGGTGGCTCCGGCATGCTCAGCAGGTTGTTCAGGCAGGTCCGGCAGGTGGTTCCGACGATTCGAGCAGGTGCTTCCGGCTAGCTCGGCAGGTGCTTTTGGCGTCTCCGTCACTTGATTTTGGCACATTTGAGAGGTGGGTCCAGCATTCCCAGCAGGTGATTCCAGAAAGTCCGGCAAGCGGTTCTGGCATAGCCAGCAGGTGATTTTTGCGTGTCCGGCAGGTGGGTCCTGCGAGTCGAGCAGGTGGTTCCTGCATGCTCGGCAGGTGGTTCAGGCGTGTCCGACAGGCGGTTCCGTTGTGTCCAGTAGGTGTTTCCGGCGTGTCCGGCACATGGTAGTGGCACGTCTGAGAGGTGGTTCCGGCATGCCCCGCAGGTGATTCCGGAGTGTCCAGCAAGTGGTTCTGGCATAGCCGGCTGGTGATTTTGGCGTGGCCAGCAGGTGGCTCCAGCGAGTCGAGCAGGTTGTTCCGGCGTGCTCAGCAGGTGTTTCAGATGGGTCCGTCAGGTGGTTCCGGTCTGTCCAATAGGTGGTTCCGGCGTGTCCGGCACGTGCTTCCGGCGAGTCTGAGAGGTGGCTCCGGCATGCCCGGTGGGTGATTCCGGAGTGTCCGGCAAGTCGTTCTGGCATAGCCGGCTGGTGATTTTGGCATGTCCAGCAGGTAAGATTTTGGCATGTCCGTCAGGTGATTTTGACGTGTCCGGCGGGTGGTTCCGGGCAGTGGATCAGGTGGTTCCAGCGTTCTCGGCAGGTGATTCAGTTTGGTTCGGCAGGTGGTTCTGGTCTGTCCTGGAGGTGGTTCCGGCCTGTCCAGCACGTGGTTCTGGCACGTCTGAGAGGTGGTTCCGGCATGCCCGGCAGGTGATCCCAGAGAGTCCTCCAAGTGGTTCTGGCCCAGCCCGCAGGTGATTTTGGCGCGTCCGGCAGGTGGCTCCGGCATGCTCAGCAGGTTGTTCAGGCAGGTCCGGCAGGTGGTTCCGACGATTCGAGCAGGTGCTTCCGGCTAGCTCGGCAGGTGCTTTGGGCGTCTCCGTCACTTGATTTTGGCACATTTGAGAGGTGGGTCCAGCATTCCCAGCAGGTGATTCCAGAAAGTCCGGCAAGCGGTTCTGGCATAGCCAGCAGGTGATTTTTGCGTGTCCGGCAGGTGGGTCCTGCGAGTCGAGCAGGTGGTTCCTGCATGCTCGGCAGGTGGTTCAGGCGTGTCCGACAGGCGGTTCCGTTGTGTCCAGTAGGTGTTTCCGGCGTGTCCGGCACATGGTAGTGGCACGTCTGAGAGGTGGTTCCGGCATGCCCCGCAGGTGATTCCGGAGTGTCCAGCAAGTGGTTCTGGCATAGCCGGCTGGTGATTTTGGCGTGGCCAGCAGGTGGCTCCAGCGAGTCGAGCAGGTTGTTCCGGCGTGCTCAGCAGGTGTTTCAGATGGGTCCGTCAGGTGGTTCCGGTCTGTCCAATAGGTGGTTCCGGCGTGTCCGGCACGTGCTTCCGGCGAGTCTGAGAGGTGGCTCCGGCATGCCCGGTGGGTGATTCCGGAGTGTCCGGCAAGTCGTTCTGGCATAGCCGGCTGGTGATTTTGGCATGTCCAGCAGGTAAGATTTTGGCATGTCCGTCAGGTGATTTTGACGTGTCCGGCGGGTGGTTCCGGGCAGTGGATCAGGTGGTTCCAGCGTTCTCGGCAGGTGATTCAGTTTGGTTCGGCAGGTGGTTCTGGTCTGTCCTGGAGGTGGTTCCGGCCTGTCCAGCACGTGGTTCTGGCACGTCTGAGAGGTGGTTCCGGCATGCCCGGCAGGTGATCCCAGAGAGTCCTCCAAGTGGTTCTGGCCCAGCCCGCAGGTGATTTTGGCGCGTCCGGCAGGTGGCTCCGGCATGCTCAGCAGGTTGTTCAGGCAGGTCCGGCAGGTGGTTCCGACGATTCGAGCAGGTGCTTCCGGCTAGCTCGGCAGGTGCTTTGGGCGTCTCCGTCACTTGATTTTGGCACATTTGAGAGGTGGGTCCAGCATTCCCAGCAGGTGATTCCAGAAAGTCCGGCAAGCGGTTCTGGCATAGCCAGCAGGTGATTTTTGCGTGTCCGGCAGGTGGGTCCTGCGAGTCGAGCAGGTGGTTCCTGCATGCTCGGCAGGTGGTTCAGGCGTGTCCGACAGGCGGTTCCGTTGTGTCCAGTAGGTGTTTCCGGCGTGTCCGGCACATGGTAGTGGCACGTCTGAGAGGTGGTTCCGGCATGCCCCGCAGGTGATTCCGGAGTGTCCAGCAAGTGGTTCTGGCATAGCCGGCTGGTGATTTTGGCGTGGCCAGCAGGTGGCTCCAGCGAGTCGAGCAGGTTGTTCCGGCGTGCTCAGCAGGTGTTTCAGATGGGTCCGTCAGGTGGTTCCGGTCTGTCCAATAGGTGGTTCCGGCGTGTCCGGCACGTGCTTCCGGCGAGTCTGAGAGGTGGCTCCGGCATGCCCGGTGGGTGATTCCGGAGTGTCCGGCAAGTCGTTCTGGCATAGCCGGCTGGTGATTTTGGCATGTCCAGCAGGTAAGATTTTGGCATGTCCGTCAGGTGATTTTGACGTGTCCGGCGGGTGGTTCCGGGCAGTGGATCAGGTGGTTCCAGCGTTCTCGGCAGGTGATTCAGTTTGGTTCGGCAGGTGGTTCTGGTCTGTCCTGGAGGTGGTTCCGGCCTGTCCAGCACGTGGTTCTGGCACGTCTGAGAGGTGGTTCCGGCATGCCCGGCAGGTGATCCCAGAGAGTCCTCCAAGTGGTTCTGGCCCAGCCCGCAGGTGATTTTGGCGCGTCCGGCAGGTGGCTCCGGCATGCTCAGCAGGTTGTTCAGGCAGGTCCGGCAGGTGGTTCCGACGATTCGAGCAGGTGCTTCCGGCTAGCTCGGCAGGTGCTTTGGGCGTCTCCGTCACTTGATTTTGGCACATTTGAGAGGTGGGTCCAGCATTCCCAGCAGGTGATTCCAGAAAGTCCGGCAAGCGGTTCTGGCATAGCCAGCAGGTGATTTTTGCGTGTCCGGCAGGTGGGTCCTGCGAGTCGAGCAGGTGGTTCCTGCATGCTCGGCAGGTGGTTCAGGCGTGTCCGACAGGCGGTTCCGTTGTGTCCAGTAGGTGTTTCCGGCGTGTCCGGCACATGGTAGTGGCACGTCTGAGAGGTGGTTCCGGCATGCCCCGCAGGTGATTCCGGAGTGTCCAGCAAGTGGTTCTGGCATAGCCGGCTGGTGATTTTGGCGTGGCCAGCAGGTGGCTCCAGCGAGTCGAGCAGGTTGTTCCGGCGTGCTCAGCAGGTGTTTCAGATGGGTCCGTCAGGTGGTTCCGGTCTGTCCAATAGGTGGTTCCGGCGTGTCCGGCACGTGCTTCCGGCGAGTCTGAGAGGTGGCTCCGGCATGCCCGGTGGGTGATTCCGGAGTGTCCGGCAAGTCGTTCTGGCATAGCCGGCTGGTGATTTTGGCATGTCCAGCAGGTAAGATTTTGGCATGTCCGTCAGGTGATTTTGACGTGTCCGGCGGGTGGTTCCGGGCAGTGGATCAGGTGGTTCCAGCGTTCTCGGCAGGTGATTCAGTTTGGTTCGGCAGGTGGTTCTGGTCTGTCCTGGAGGTGGTTCCGGCCTGTCCAGCACGTGGTTCTGGCACGTCTGAGAGGTGGTTCCGGCATGCCCGGCAGGTGATCCCAGAGAGTCCTCCAAGTGGTTCTGGCCCAGCCCGCAGGTGATTTTGGCGCGTCCGGCAGGTGGCTCCGGCATGCTCAGCAGGTTGTTCAGGCAGGTCCGGCAGGTGGTTCCGACGATTCGAGCAGGTGCTTCCGGCTAGCTCGGCAGGTGCTTTGGGCGTCTCCGTCACTTGATTTTGGCACATTTGAGAGGTGGGTCCAGCATTCCCAGCAGGTGATTCCAGAAAGTCCGGCAAGCGGTTCTGGCATAGCCAGCAGGTGATTTTTGCGTGTCCGGCAGGTGGGTCCTGCGAGTCGAGCAGGTGGTTCCTGCATGCTCGGCAGGTGGTTCAGGCGTGTCCGACAGGCGGTTCCGTTGTGTCCAGTAGGTGTTTCCGGCGTGTCCGGCACATGGTAGTGGCACGTCTGAGAGGTGGTTCCGGCATGCCCCGCAGGTGATTCCGGAGTGTCCAGCAAGTGGTTCTGGCATAGCCGGCTGGTGATTTTGGCGTGGCCAGCAGGTGGCTCCAGCGAGTCGAGCAGGTTGTTCCGGCGTGCTCAGCAGGTGTTTCAGATGGGTCCGTCAGGTGGTTCCGGTCTGTCCAATAGGTGGTTCCGGCGTGTCCGGCACGTGCTTCCGGCGAGTCTGAGAGGTGGCTCCGGCATGCCCGGTGGGTGATTCCGGAGTGTCCGGCAAGTCGTTCTGGCATAGCCGGCTGGTGATTTTGGCATGTCCAGCAGGTAAGATTTTGGCATGTCCGTCAGGTGATTTTGACGTGTCCGGCGGGTGGTTCCGGGCAGTGGATCAGGTGGTTCCAGCGTTCTCGGCAGGTGATTCAGTTTGGTTCGGCAGGTGGTTCTGGTCTGTCCTGGAGGTGGTTCCGGCCTGTCCAGCACGTGGTTCTGGCACGTCTGAGAGGTGGTTCCGGCATGCCCGGCAGGTGATCCCAGAGAGTCCTCCAAGTGGTTCTGGCCCAGCCCGCAGGTGATTTTGGCGCGTCCGGCAGGTGGCTCCGGCATGCTCAGCAGGTTGTTCAGGCAGGTCCGGCAGGTGGTTCCGACGATTCGAGCAGGTGCTTCCGGCTAGCTCGGCAGGTGCTTTGGGCGTCTCCGTCACTTGATTTTGGCACATTTGAGAGGTGGGTCCAGCATTCCCAGCAGGTGATTCCAGAAAGTCCGGCAAGCGGTTCTGGCATAGCCAGCAGGTGATTTTTGCGTGTCCGGCAGGTGGGTCCTGCGAGTCGAGCAGGTGGTTCCTGCATGCTCGGCAGGTGGTTCAGGCGTGTCCGACAGGCGGTTCCGTTGTGTCCAGTAGGTGTTTCCGGCGTGTCCGGCACATGGTAGTGGCACGTCTGAGAGGTGGTTCCGGCATGCCCCGCAGGTGATTCCGGAGTGTCCAGCAAGTGGTTCTGGCATAGCCGGCTGGTGATTTTGGCGTGGCCAGCAGGTGGCTCCAGCGAGTCGAGCAGGTTGTTCCGGCGTGCTCAGCAGGTGTTTCAGATGGGTCCGTCAGGTGGTTCCGGTCTGTCCAATAGGTGGTTCCGGCGTGTCCGGCACGTGCTTCCGGCGAGTCTGAGAGGTGGCTCCGGCATGCCCGGTGGGTGATTCCGGAGTGTCCGGCAAGTCGTTCTGGCATAGCCGGCTGGTGATTTTGGCATGTCCAGCAGGTAAGATTTTGGCATGTCCGTCAGGTGATTTTGACGTGTCCGGCGGGTGGTTCCGGGCAGTGGATCAGGTGGTTCCAGCGTTCTCGGCAGGTGATTCAGTTTGGTTCGGCAGGTGGTTCTGGTCTGTCCTGGAGGTGGTTCCGGCCTGTCCAGCACGTGGTTCTGGCACGTCTGAGAGGTGGTTCCGGCATGCCCGGCAGGTGATCCCAGAGAGTCCTCCAAGTGGTTCTGGCCCAGCCCGCAGGTGATTTTGGCGCGTCCGGCAGGTGGCTCCGGCATGCTCAGCAGGTTGTTCAGGCAGGTCCGGCAGGTGGTTCCGACGATTCGAGCAGGTGCTTCCGGCTAGCTCGGCAGGTGCTTTTGGCGTCTCCGTCACTTGATTTTGGCACATTTGAGAGGTGGGTCCAGCATTCCCAGCAGGTGATTCCAGAAAGTCCGGCAAGCGGTTCTGGCATAGCCAGCAGGTGATTTTTGCGTGTCCGGCAGGTGGGTCCTGCGAGTCGAGCAGGTGGTTCCTGCATGCTCGGCAGGTGGTTCAGGCGTGTCCGACAGGCGGTTCCGTTGTGTCCAGTAGGTGTTTCCGGCGTGTCCGGCACATGGTAGTGGCACGTCTGAGAGGTGGTTCCGGCATGCCCCGCAGGTGATTCCGGAGTGTCCAGCAAGTGGTTCTGGCATAGCCGGCTGGTGATTTTGGCGTGGCCAGCAGGTGGCTCCAGCGAGTCGAGCAGGTTGTTCCGGCGTGCTCAGCAGGTGTTTCAGATGGGTCCGTCAGGTGGTTCCGGTCTGTCCAATAGGTGGTTCCGGCGTGTCCGGCACGTGCTTCCGGCGAGTCTGAGAGGTGGCTCCGGCATGCCCGGTGGGTGATTCCGGAGTGTCCGGCAAGTCGTTCTGGCATAGCCGGCTGGTGATTTTGGCATGTCCAGCAGGTAAGATTTTGGCATGTCCGTCAGGTGATTTTGACGTGTCCGGCGGGTGGTTCCGGGCAGTGGATCAGGTGGTTCCAGCGTTCTCGGCAGGTGATTCAGTTTGGTTCGGCAGGTGGTTCTGGTCTGTCCTGGAGGTGGTTCCGGCCTGTCCAGCACGTGGTTCTGGCACGTCTGAGAGGTGGTTCCGGCATGCCCGGCAGGTGATCCCAGAGAGTCCTCCAAGTGGTTCTGGCCCAGCCCGCAGGTGATTTTGGCGCGTCCGGCAGGTGGCTCCGGCATGCTCAGCAGGTTGTTCAGGCAGGTCCGGCAGGTGGTTCCGACGATTCGAGCAGGTGCTTCCGGCTAGCTCGGCGGGTGCTTTGGGCGTCTCCGTCACTTGATTTTGGCACATTTGAGAGGTGGGTCCAGCATTCCCAGCAGGTGATTCCAGAAAGTCCGGCAAGCGGTTCTGGCATAGCCAGCAGGTGATTTTTGCGTGTCCGGCAGGTGGGTCCTGCGAGTCGAGCAGGTGGTTCCTGCATGCTCGGCAGGTGGTTCAGGCGTGTCCGACAGGCGGTTCCGTTGTGTCCAGTAGGTGTTTCCGGCGTGTCCGGCACATGGTAGTGGCACGTCTGAGAGGTGGTTCCGGCATGCCCCGCAGGTGATTCCGGAGTGTCCAGCAAGTGGTTCTGGCATAGCCGGCTGGTGATTTTGGCGTGGCCAGCAGGTGGCTCCAGCGAGTCGAGCAGGTTGTTCCGGCGTGCTCAGCAGGTGTTTCAGATGGGTCCGTCAGGTGGTTCCGGTCTGTCCAGTAGGTGGTTCCGGCGTGTCCGGCACGTGCTTCCGGCGAGTCTGAGAGGTGGCTCCGGCGTGCCCGGTGGGTGATTCCGGAGTGTCCGGCAAGTCGTTCTGGCATAGCCGGCTGGTGATTTTGGCATGTCCAGCAGGTAAGATTTTGGCATGTCCGTCAGGTGATTTTGACGTGTCCGGCGGGTGGTTCCGGGCAGTGGATCAGGTGGTTCCAGCGTTCTCGGCAGGTGATTCAGTTTGGTTCGGCAGGTGGTTCTGGTCTGTCCTGGAGGTGGTTCCGGCCTGTCCAGCACGTGGTTCTGGCACGTCTGAGAGGTGGTTCCGGCATGCCCGGCAGGTGATCCCAGAGAGTCCTCCAAGTGGTTCTGGCCCAGCCCGCAGGTGATTTTGGCGCGTCCGGCAGGTGGCTCCGGCATGCTCAGCAGGTTGTTCAGGCAGGTCCGGCAGGTGGTTCCGACGATTCGAGCAGGTGCTTCCGGCTAGCTCGGCGGGTGCTTTGGGCGTCTCCGTCACTTGATTTTGGCACATTTGAGAGGTGGGTCCAGCATTCCCAGCAGGTGATTCCAGAAAGTCCGGCAAGCGGTTCTGGCATAGCCAGCAGGTGATTTTTGCGTGTCCGGCAGGTGGGTCCTGCGAGTCGAGCAGGTGGTTCCTGCATGCTCGGCAGGTGGTTCAGGCGTGTCCGACAGGCGGTTCCGTTGTGTCCAGTAGGTGTTTCCGGCGTGTCCGGCACATGGTAGTGGCACGTCTGAGAGGTGGTTCCGGCATGCCCCGCAGGTGATTCCGGAGTGTCCAGCAAGTGGTTCTGGCATAGCCGGCTGGTGATTTTGGCGTGGCCAGCAGGTGGCTCCAGCGAGTCGAGCAGGTTGTTCCGGCGTGCTCAGCAGGTGTTTCAGATGGGTCCGTCAGGTGGTTCCGGTCTGTCCAGTAGGTGGTTCCGGCGTGTCCGGCACGTGCTTCCGGCGAGTCTGAGAGGTGGCTCCGGCGTGCCCGGTGGGTGATTCCGGAGTGTCCGGCAAGTCGTTCTGGCATAGCCGGCTGGTGATTTTGGCATGTCCAGCAGGTAAGATTTTGGCATGTCCGTCAGGTGATTTTGACGTGTCCGGCGGGTGGTTCCGGGCAGTGGATCAGGTGGTTCCAGCGTTCTCGGCAGGTGATTCAGTTTGGTTCGGCAGGTGGTTCTGGTCTGTCCTGGAGGTGGTTCCGGCCTGTCCAGCACGTGGTTCTGGCACGTCTGAGAGGTGGTTCCGGCATGCCCGGCAGGTGATCCCAGAGAGTCCTCCAAGTGGTTCTGGCCCAGCCCGCAGGTGATTTTGGCGCGTCCGGCAGGTGGCTCCGGCATGCTCAGCAGGTTGTTCAGGCAGGTCCGGCAGGTGGTTCCGACGATTCGAGCAGGTGCTTCCGGCTAGCTCGGCGGGTGCTTTGGGCGTCTCCGTCACTTGATTTTGGCACATTTGAGAGGTGGGTCCAGCATTCCCAGCAGGTGATTCCAGAAAGTCCGGCAAGCGGTTCTGGCATAGCCAGCAGGTGATTTTTGCGTGTCCGGCAGGTGGGTCCTGCGAGTCGAGCAGGTGGTTCCTGCATGCTCGGCAGGTGGTTCAGGCGTGTCCGACAGGCGGTTCCGTTGTGTCCAGTAGGTGTTTCCGGCGTGTCCGGCACATGGTAGTGGCACGTCTGAGAGGTGGTTCCGGCATGCCCCGCAGGTGATTCCGGAGTGTCCAGCAAGTGGTTCTGGCATAGCCGGCTGGTGATTTTGGCGTGGCCAGCAGGTGGCTCCAGCGAGTCGAGCAGGTTGTTCCGGCGTGCTCAGCAGGTGTTTCAGATGGGTCCGTCAGGTGGTTCCGGTCTGTCCAGTAGGTGGTTCCGGCGTGTCCGGCACGTGCTTCCGGCGAGTCTGAGAGGTGGCTCCGGCGTGCCCGGTGGGTGATTCCGGAGTGTCCGGCAAGTCGTTCTGGCATAGCCGGCTGGTGATTTTGGCATGTCCAGCAGGTAAGATTTTGGCATGTCCGTCAGGTGATTTTGACGTGTCCGGCGGGTGGTTCCGGGCAGTGGATCAGGTGGTTCCAGCGTTCTCGGCAGGTGATTCAGTTTGGTTCGGCAGGTGGTTCTGGTCTGTCCTGGAGGTGGTTCCGGCCTGTCCAGCACGTGGTTCTGGCACGTCTGAGAGGTGGTTCCGGCATGCCCGGCAGGTGATCCCAGAGAGTCCTCCAAGTGGTTCTGGCCCAGCCCGCAGGTGATTTTGGCGCGTCCGGCAGGTGGCTCCGGCATGCTCAGCAGGTTGTTCAGGCAGGTCCGGCAGGTGGTTCCGACGATTCGAGCAGGTGCTTCCGGCTAGCTCGGCGGGTGCTTTGGGCGTCTCCGTCACTTGATTTTGGCACATTTGAGAGGTGGGTCCAGCATTCCCAGCAGGTGATTCCAGAAAGTCCGGCAAGCGGTTCTGGCATAGCCAGCAGGTGATTTTTGCGTGTCCGGCAGGTGGGTCCTGCGAGTCGAGCAGGTGGTTCCTGCATGCTCGGCAGGTGGTTCAGGCGTGTCCGACAGGCGGTTCCGTTGTGTCCAGTAGGTGTTTCCGGCGTGTCCGGCACATGGTAGTGGCACGTCTGAGAGGTGGTTCCGGCATGCCCCGCAGGTGATTCCGGAGTGTCCAGCAAGTGGTTCTGGCATAGCCGGCTGGTGATTTTGGCGTGGCCAGCAGGTGGCTCCAGCGAGTCGAGCAGGTTGTTCCGGCGTGCTCAGCAGGTGTTTCAGATGGGTCCGTCAGGTGGTTCCGGTCTGTCCAGTAGGTGGTTCCGGCGTGTCCGGCACGTGCTTCCGGCGAGTCTGAGAGGTGGCTCCGGCGTGCCCGGTGGGTGATTCCGGAGTGTCCGGCAAGTCGTTCTGGCATAGCCGGCTGGTGATTTTGGCATGTCCAGCAGGTAAGATTTTGGCATGTCCGTCAGGTGATTTTGACGTGTCCGGCGGGTGGTTCCGGGCAGTGGATCAGGTGGTTCCAGCGTTCTCGGCAGGTGATTCAGTTTGGTTCGGCAGGTGGTTCTGGTCTGTCCTGGAGGTGGTTCCGGCCTGTCCAGCACGTGGTTCTGGCACGTCTGAGAGGTGGTTCCGGCATGCCCGGCAGGTGATCCCAGAGAGTCCTCCAAGTGGTTCTGGCCCAGCCCGCAGGTGATTTTGGCGCGTCCGGCAGGTGGCTCCGGCATGCTCAGCAGGTTGTTCAGGCAGGTCCGGCAGGTGGTTCCGACGATTCGAGCAGGTGCTTCCGGCTAGCTCGGCGGGTGCTTTGGGCGTCTCCGTCACTTGATTTTGGCACATTTGAGAGGTGGGTCCAGCATTCCCAGCAGGTGATTCCAGAAAGTCCGGCAAGCGGTTCTGGCATAGCCAGCAGGTGATTTTTGCGTGTCCGGCAGGTGGGTCCTGCGAGTCGAGCAGGTGGTTCCTGCATGCTCGGCAGGTGGTTCAGGCGTGTCCGACAGGCGGTTCCGTTGTGTCCAGTAGGTGTTTCCGGCGTGTCCGGCACATGGTAGTGGCACGTCTGAGAGGTGGTTCCGGCATGCCCCGCAGGTGATTCCGGAGTGTCCAGCAAGTGGTTCTGGCATAGCCGGCTGGTGATTTTGGCGTGGCCAGCAGGTGGCTCCAGCGAGTCGAGCAGGTTGTTCCGGCGTGCTCAGCAGGTGTTTCAGATGGGTCCGTCAGGTGGTTCCGGTCTGTCCAGTAGGTGGTTCCGGCGTGTCCGGCACGTGCTTCCGGCGAGTCTGAGAGGTGGCTCCGGCGTGCCCGGTGGGTGATTCCGGAGTGTCCGGCAAGTCGTTCTGGCATAGCCGGCTGGTGATTTTGGCATGTCCAGCAGGTAAGATTTTGGCATGTCCGTCAGGTGATTTTGACGTGTCCGGCGGGTGGTTCCGGGCAGTGGATCAGGTGGTTCCAGCGTTCTCGGCAGGTGATTCAGTTTGGTTCGGCAGGTGGTTCTGGTCTGTCCTGGAGGTGGTTCCGGCCTATCCAGCACGTGGTTCTGGCACGTCTGAGAGGTGGTTCCGGCATGCCCGGCAGGTGATCCCAGAGAGTCCTCCAAGTGGTTCTGGCCCAGCCCGCAGGTGATTTTGGCGCGTCCGGCAGGTGGCTCCGGCATGCTCAGCAGGTTGTTCAGGCAGGTCCGGCAGGTGGTTCCGACGATTCGAGCAGGTGCTTCCGGCTAGCTCGGCGGGTGCTTTGGGCGTCTCCGTCACTTGATTTTGGCACATTTGAGAGGTGGGTCCAGCATTCCCAGCAGGTGATTCCAGAAAGTCCGGCAAGCGGTTCTGGCATAGCCAGCAGGTGATTTTTGCGTGTCCGGCAGGTGGGTCCTGCGAGTCGAGCAGGTGGTTCCTGCATGCTCGGCAGGTGGTTCAGGCGTGTCCGACAGGCGGTTCCGTTGTGTCCAGTAGGTGTTTCCGGCGTGTCCGGCACATGGTAGTGGCACGTCTGAGAGGTGGTTCCGGCATGCCCCGCAGGTGATTCCGGAGTGTCCAGCAAGTGGTTCTGGCATAGCCGGCTGGTGATTTTGGCGTGGCCAGCAGGTGGCTCCAGCGAGTCGAGCAGGTTGTTCCGGCGTGCTCAGCAGGTGTTTCAGATGGGTCCGTCAGGTGGTTCCGGTCTGTCCAGTAGGTGGTTCCGGCGTGTCCGGCACGTGCTTCCGGCGAGTCTGAGAGGTGGCTCCGGCGTGCCCGGTGGGTGATTCCGGAGTGTCCGGCAAGTCGTTCTGGCATAGCCGGCTGGTGATTTTGGCATGTCCAGCAGGTAAGATTTTGGCATGTCCGTCAGGTGATTTTGACGTGTCCGGCGGGTGGTTCCGGGCAGTGGATCAGGTGGTTCCAGCGTTCTCGGCAGGTGATTCAGTTTGGTTCGGCAGGTGGTTCTGGTCTGTCCTGGAGGTGGTTCCGGCCTGTCCAGCACGTGGTTCTGGCACGTCTGAGAGGTGGTTCCGGCATGCCCGGCAGGTGATCCCAGAGAGTCCTCCAAGTGGTTCTGGCCCAGCCCGCAGGTGATTTTGGCGCGTCCGGCAGGTGGCTCCGGCATGCTCAGCAGGTTGTTCAGGCAGGTCCGGCAGGTGGTTCCGACGATTCGAGCAGGTGCTTCCGGCTAGCTCGGCGGGTGCTTTTGGCGTCTCCGTCACTTGATTTTGGCACATTTGAGAGGTGGGTCCAGCATTCCCAGCAGGTGATTCCAGAAAGTCCGGCAAGCGGTTCTGGCATAGCCAGCAGGTGATTTTT